>NC_090317.1:47593209-47896240 GCF_039906515.1 Pseudorca crassidens | reverse complement strand
CTAGCCACTCCGCAGCATGTGGGATCTTCCCAGACCGGGGCACGAACCCATGTCCCCTGCATCGGCAGGCGGACTCTCAACCACTGCGCCACCAGGGAAGCCCAAGATTTCTGATTTTATCTTGATTGGTGAATCTTTCCTGATTTCTGTTCATCAATACCTCTTTGAGAACTGACTTTCCTAGACTATTACTATGATTTAATATCTATTGAACTTGTCAAGCATTTGCAAAAGTAAAAGTAGACCTGGCTTGCTCACAATAAGCCTACTTATGTCTTATTTCTGCTTTGAAATAGACTTGAAAATGAGGAGAGGAATATTTCTAAAAATATTCGATGAAACTTCCAAATTTAATGAGGTTCTGATTTGGTTAAAGATTGTAGGTTTCAGACTGCTCATTCCAATTTTATCTGAACAGGTTTGTCCATCCTTGTTATGGATTTACACTGATGTCTCGTACCTTTCTAACATTTATAATCCATTTGTGATTCTATATGAATTTGCCAAGAACTCAAAAGTCAATTCTGTGAAATTTTTAAGGAGTTCTTTCTTCCAGTTATCTCTTAAGAATAAGATTTCTTTAAGCTTTGCACAATTCAGAAGGGAGCCTAGGTTCTATTTGAGTATACCAAGACAAGAGTAATTTTGTTCTGGTGCTTTCCATTCAGCCTCTACTAAACACTGGCATTTGTGTATATAAAGCAAATATCATATGACCACATCTTACTAGACATTTCAACATGAATATTTATTCTTTAGACTGATGCTGATAAACGTATGGCTCCTAGAAACCAAGTTTTAGAATCAACACGAGTGTCAGAAGTCTGCAAAAATTTAAGTCACTACCTTCCGAGAATCATCAAAAAGTTAATTTAAATTCATCAACTTCCATTGATACTTTTTAAAGAAATTGATGTTTGTAAACATTTGTAATTTGAGTAACAAGGCAAAAGTTATTCTCGTCATCTTTCTTTTTGTGCACAAAGTTTTCCGAATTCTTTCTTTTTCCTTTAGACCACATTCCAAAGGGAGTGATCATCTATTCCTGGGAGCCATGTTTTCCAATGTGCTCTTTTTTTTTTTTTTGCGGTACCCGGGCCTCTCATTATCGTGGCCTCTGCCGTTGCGGAGCACAGGCTCCGCTCAGCGTCCATGGCTCACAGGCCCAGCCGCTCCGAGGCATGTGGGATCTTCCCGGACCGGGGCACGAACCCGTGTCCCCTGCATCGGCAGGCGGACTCTCAACCACTGTGCCACCAGGGAAGCCCTGTGCTGTCTTTTCTTGATATCTAGAGGGTAACATCCTTGGTCTTTTAGGATCCTGAGGTTCTCTCAGCTTTGAGGTCAGAAGGCAGCACAGAGCCACGTTTTATTGTACTGGCCCCTGGATCTGTGTCAGAGCATACCTGGGGTCAAGAGTCAGCCTGTAAACTGATGACCTCTGAAACCTGGCTGAGATGTCTGAAGCTGGTAGGGGTCATGCAGTTGGAGAAGCCACTGAGGCATATAGACTGAATGGTGTGATAATAAAAAATGTGGGCTATAGTGGCAGACTTCCTGGGTTTGTAATATATTTTAACCATTTACTACCTGTATGGACATGGGTAAGTTGTTTAATTTCTCTAAGCCTGTTTTATCATCTGTAAAAGGGGGAAATTGATAGTATCTGCTTCATAGAATTATTATGGAGACTTAAAAGAGATAATGTATGGAAAGCACCAAGAATAGTACATGGAACATAGTGCATAATTATACTGATAATAATAATAATAGCATAGGTGTATAACTTTATAAAATATCTTTATAATAACCTTGGTGTCACTCATTTTTATTTTGCATGGCATACCACGGTGTGTCTCCTTAGTTAAATAATATATCCACTTAAGGACTTCCTGGATTGTGTTACTTTGAGACCTAGAAGAAGTTAATGCCAAGATAGGATTAGAAAAGCAAGAGATTAATTGCAGAAAACACCTGTGAAAGATAAAGGTAGAGGGAGCTAGAGTAGACAGGGAGAGCCTTCAGAATGCAGTGCCAGTCTGACACCTGTGAAATAAGAGAAGGAATAAAGGAAAATGGGGCAACAAGATAATTAGACTGCAGCTCCGTTTTGAGAAAGCCTTGGCCAGGCAATCTGGGAATCCCTGAACCACAGTTGCCTGCTAGAGGAATCCCCAGTTGGGCAGGAATGAGACTGCACTAGTACTCCTACCATGCTCCCCCGTTGACTGAGAGAAACAGGGCATATTTGTGGCCTTACCCTTCACAAGAGAACACATGTGGAGGCTGTCAGTTAAGTAGGCACTTCATGGCAGTTTCTCTTGAAGAACGTCTAAGTAGCACATCTCAATGCTGGATGCTGGATATTTTTGTATTACTATAAAACTATTGAGTTGTGTTCTGGGATGCAGATAAGTTAATTGGGAATAGTTTGATCCTTTCTGGCCTGGATTTTAAGACTTGTTAGGGAGGATCACAGCCACATTTACTCTAAGGCCAGTTATTTCCCACTACTGAGGCAATATCTCTCCAAGTATTTGACCCATGAGCTAGGAGCTTTGCTAGTCTGGTTGGTGGGAACAGGCACTAAATGTTGGCCCTGTGACAGCGCTGGATACTATTTCCTCTAATCTTTTCATGTGGTTCTTTTTCTGAGTCTCCTCACATGCATGCACTGATCAGCACTCTGCAGAATACTCCAAGAGCGATCTCCTGTTAGATCTCTGGGCTCTCCTCTCTGGGCAGCTCTCTTCTCTCCAGTACTGTGTCCTATAAACTCAAGCTGCCGTGGCCTCTCTAGTTCCATCTTCTGATCTCAGGTTGTCTGCCAGACTCAGCCAAGTTTTTCCCTCATTGAACCATGGCCTATAAATGCTCTCAAACCAGCAATCTGGAACAATCCTAGGGCTCACTTTGTCTCTTTCCTGTCAATCAGGGATCACTCTCCTTTGCTATCTGATGCTGACTGTCTTACAAACTGTTATATCACATATACTTCGACTGGGTTTCTGATGTTTCAGGCAGGAAAGTAAATCTGGTCCTTGTTACTACATCTTGGCCAGAGGTTAAAATTCTGGTTTACAATTTGAACATGGTACAAAATTTATATTTCTGATTCAGTTCATCAAAAAGATGGCCCATATTTTGCCACTTTCTCTAAACCTAAAATATCATACTCCTCACCTAATGTAGCACACACTGTTCTATTAGTACAAATTAAAATACTTTTAATGGGAAGGAAAGCAATTGATAATGACCTGAACCACGAAAATTTTAAATTTGTTCCAGATACACTGGGAAATATTTATAATTTTCAAGGCAATTTAGTAGTTGGCTATATGCAGAAAATTAATTCAAGTTAACATTTCTTAAAGGCCCTGATATTACTTTTTTTTATTGAAGTATAGTTGATTTACAGTATCAACTATGGTTATATAGTTGATATATAGTTCTATATATATATATATATGTACACATATAGTGTTGGTGTCTGGTGTACTGCAAAGTCATTCAGTTATATGTATTTTTTTCAGATTATATTTCATTATAGGTTGTCAAAAGATATTGAAAAAATTCCCTGTGCTATATAGTAAATCCTTGTTGCTTATCTATTTTATGTATAGTAGCTTGTATCTATTAATTTTATACTCCTAATCTCTTCCCCCTTCCCTCCCTCTCCTTTTTGGTAAACATAAATTTGTTTTTTATGTCTGTGAGTCTGTTTCTATTTTGTACATAGGTTCATTTGCATTATTTTTTAGATTCCACATATAAGTGATATCATATAGTATTTGTCTTTGTCTGACTTACTTCACTAAATATAATATTCTCTACGTCTATCCATGTTGCTACAAATGGCAAAATTTCATTCTTTTTTTATGGCTGAGTAATATTCCATTGTGAATATAGATAATACCACATCTTCTTAAGCCAATTGTCTGTTGATGTCACTTGGCTTGGTTCTATGTCTTGGCTATTATAAATAGTGCTGCTATGAATATTGGGGTGCCTGTATCTTTTCAAATTAGAGTTTTGTTTTTTTCCAGATATATGCCCAGTAGTGGGATTGTTGGGTCACATGGTAGCTCCATTTTTAGTTTTTTAAGGAACTTCCATACTGTTTTCCATAGGGGCTGTACCAATTTACATTCCTACCAATGATGTAGGAGGGTTCCCTGTTCTCTACACCCTCTCCAGCATTTGTTGTTTGTAAACTTTTTAATGATGGCCATTCTGACTGGTGTTAAGTGGTACCTCCATTGTAGTTTTGATTTGCATTTTTCTAATAATTAGCAATGTTGAGCATCTTCTCATGTGCCTCTTGGCCACCTGTATGTCTTCTTTGGGAAAATGTGTATTTAGATCTTCTGCCCATTTTTTATTTTTTATATTGAGTTGTATGAACTCTTTGTACATTTTGGATATTAACCCCTTGTCTGTTGCATCATTTGCAAATATTTTCTCCCATTTAGTAGGTTGTTCTTTCATTTTGTTGATGGGTTTCTTTGCTGTGCAGAAGCTTTTAAGTCTGATTAGGTCCCATTTGTCTACTTTTTCTTTTATTTCTTCTACCATAGGAGACAGATCCAAAAAAATATTGCTACCACTTATGACAAACAGTGTTCTGCCTATGTTTTCTTCTAGGAGTTTTTTCATTTTGGGTCTCAGATTTAGGTCTTTAATCCATTTTGAGTTTATTTTTGTGTATGTTGTGAGGAAATGTTCTAATCACATTGTTTTACATGTGGCTGCCCAGTTTTCCCAGCACCATTTATTGAAGACACTGTGTTTTCTCCACTGTATATTCTTGCCTCCTTTGTCATAGATGAATTGACCATAGGTGCATGGGATTATTTCTGAGCTCTCTATTCTGTTCCATTGATCTATTTGCATTTTTTTTTGGTGCCAATACCATACTGCTTTTTTTAAACATCTTTATTGGAGTATAATTGCTTTACAATGGTTTGTAAATTTCTGCTTTATAGCAAAGTGAATCAGTTATACATATACATATATCCCCATATCTCTTCCTTCTTGCACCTCCCTCCCTCCCTCCCTCCCTCCCTATCCCACCCCTCTATGTGGTCACAAAGCACCGAGCTGATCTCCCTGTGCTATGAGGCTGCTTCTCACTAGCTATCTATTTTACATTTTGTAGTGTATATATGTCCATGCCACTCTCTCACTTTGTCCCAGCTTACCACTCCCCCTCCCCGATCCTCAAGTCCATTCTCTAGTAGGTCTGAGTCTTTATTCCATTCTTGCCCCTAGGTTTTTCATGACCTTTTTTTTTTTTTTTAGACTCCATATATACTTGTTAGCATACGGTATTTGTTTTTCTCTTTCTGGCTTACTTCACTCTGTATGACAGATTCCAAGTCCAGGCACCTCACAACAAATAATTTCGTTTCTTTTTCTGGCTGAGTAATATTCCACTGTATATATGTGCCACATCTTCTTTATCCATTCATCTGTTGATGGACACTTAGGTTGCTTCCATTTCCTGGTTATTGTAAATAGAGCTGCAATAAATATTTTGGTACATGACTCTTTTGGAATTATGGTTTTCTCAGGGTATATGCCAGTAGTGGCATTGCTGGGTCATATGGTAGTTCTATTTGTAGTCTTTTAAGGGACCTCCATACTGTTCTCCATAGTAGCTGTATCAATTTACATTCCCACCAACAGTACAAGAAGGTTCCCTTTTCTCCACACCCTCTCCAGCATTTACTGTTTCTAGATATTTTGATGATAGCCACTCTGACCGGTGTGAGATGATATCTCATTGTAGCTTTGATTTGCATTTCTCTAATTATAAATGATGTTGAGCATGCTTTCATGTGTTTGTTGGCAATCTGTATATCTGCTTTGGAGAAATGTCTATTTAGGTCTTCTGCCCATTTTTGGATTGGGTGGTTTGTTTTTTGATATTGAGCTGCATGAGCTGCTTGTAAATTTTGCACATTAATCCTTCGTCAGTTGTTTCATTTGCAAATATTTTCTCCCATTCTGAGGGTTGGCTTTTGGTCTTCTTTATGGTTTCCTTTGCTCTGCAAAAGCTTTGAAGTTTCATTAGGTCCTATTTGGTTTTTTTTGTTTTTATTTCCATTTCTCTAGGAGGTGGATCAAAAAGGATCTTGCTGTGATTTATGTCATAGAGTGTTCTGCCTATGTTTTCCTCTAAGAGTTTGATAGTGTCTGGCCTTACATTTAGGTCTTTAATCCATTTTGAGCTTATTTTTTGTGTATGGTGTCAGGGAGTGTTCTAATTTCATACTTTCACGTGTACCTGTCCAGTTTTACCAGCAGCACTTATTGAAGAGGCTGTCTTTTATCCACTGTATATTCTTGCTTCCTTTATCAAAGATAAGGTGACCATATGTGCATGGGTTTATCTCTTGGCTTTCTATCCTGTTCCATTGACCTATATTTCTGTTTTTGTGCCACTACCATACTGTCTTGATTACTGTAGCTTTGTAGTATAGTCTGAAGTCAGGGAGCCTTATTCCTCCAGCTCCATTTTTCGTTCTCAAGATTGCTTTGGCTATTCAGGGTCTTTTGTGTTTCCATACAAATTGTGAAATTTTTGTTCCAGTTCTGTGAAAAATGCCAGTGGTAGTTTGATAGAGATTGCATTGAATCTGTAGATTGCTTTGGGTAGTAGAGTCATTTTCACAATGTTGATTCTTCCAATCCAAGAACATGGTATATCTCTCCATCTATTTGTATCATCTTTAATTTGTTTCATCAATGTCTTATAACTTTCTGCATACAGGTCTTTTGTCTCCTTAGGTAGGTTTATTCCTAGATATTTTATTCTTTTTGTTGCAGTGGTAAATGGCAGTGTTTTCTTAATTTCACTTTCAGATTTTTCATCATTAGTGTATAGGAATGCCAGATTTCTGTGCATTAATTTTGTATCCTGTTACTTTACCAAATTCATTGATTAGGTCTAGTAGTTTTCTGGTAGCATCTTTAGGATTCTCTATGTATTGTATCATGTCATCTGCAAACAGTGACAGCTTTATTTCTTCTTTTCTGATTTGGATTCTTTTTCTTTCCTTTCCTTCTCTGACTGCTGTGGCTAAAACTTCCAAAACTATGTTGAATAATAGTGGTGAGGGTGGGCAACCCTGTCTTTTTCCTGATCTTAGTGGAAATGCTTTCAGTTTTTCACCATAGAGGACAATGTTGGCTGTGGGTTTGTCATATATGGCCTTTATTATGTTGAGGAAAGTTCCCTCTATGCCTACTTTCTGCACTTTTTTTAATCATAAATGGGTGTTGAATTTTGTCAAAAGCTTTCTCTGCATCTATTGAGATGATCATATGGATTTTCTCCTTCAATTTGTTAATATGGTGTATCACGTTGATTAATTTGTGTATATTGAAGAATCCTTGCATTCCGGGCATAAACCCCACTTGATCATGGTGTATGATCCTTTTAATGTGCTGTTGGATTCTGTTTGTTAATATTTTATTGAGGATTTGTGCATCTATGTTCATCAGTAATATTGGTCTGTAGTCTTCTTTCTTTGTGTCATCTTTGTCTCGTTTTTGTATCAGGGGGATCGTGGCCTCGTAGAATAAGTTTGGGAGTGATCCGCCCTCTGCTATATTTTGGAAGAGTTTGAGAAGGATAGGTGTTAGCTCTTCTCTAAATGTTTGATAGAATTTACCTGTGAGGCCATCTGGTCCTGGGCTTTTGTTTCTGGGAAGATTTTAAATCACAGTTTCAATTTCAGTGCTTGTGACTGGTCTGTTCGTATTTTCTATTTCTTCCTGGTTCATTCTCGGCAGGTTGTGCGTTCCGAAGAATTTGTCCATTTCTTCCAGGTTGTCAATTTTATTGGCATAGGGTTGCTTGTAGTAATCTCTCATGATCCTTTGTGTTTCTGCAGTGGCAGTTGTTTCTTCTCCTTTTTCATTTCTATTTCTATTGATTTGAGTCTTCTCCCTTTTTGTCTTGATGGGTCTGGCTAAAGGTTTATCAATTTTATGTATCTTCGCAAAGAACCAGCTTCTAGTTTTACTGATCTTTACTATCATTTCCTTCATTTCTTTTTCATTTATTTCTGATCTGACCTTTATGATTCTTTTCCTTCTGCTAACTTTGGAGTTTTTCTTTTCTTCTTTCTCTAGTTGCTTTAGGTGCAAGGTTAGGTTGTTTATTTGAGATGTTTCCTGTTTCTTAAGGTAGGATTGTATTGCTATAAACTTCCCTTGTAGAACTGCTTTTGCTGCATCCCATAGGTTTTGGGTCATTGTGTTTTCATTGTCATTTGTTTCTAGGTATTTTTTGATTTCCTCTTTGATTTCTTCTGTGATCTCTTGGCTATTAAGTAGTGTATTGTTTACCCTCTATGTATTTGTGTTTTATACAGATTTTTCCTGTAATTGATATCTAGTCTCATAGCATTGTAGTCAGAAAAGATACGTGATACAATTTCAATTTTCTTAAATTTACCAAGGCTTGATTTGTGACCCAAGATATGATCTATCCTGGTGAATGTTACATGAGCACTTGAGAAAAATATGTATTCTGTTGGTTTTGGATGGAATGTCGTATAAATATCAATTAAGTCCATCTTATTTAATGTATCATTTAAAGCCTGTGTTTCCTTATTTATTTTCATTTTGAATGATCTGTCCATGGGTGAAAGGGGGGTGTTAAAGTCCCCTATTATGATTGTGTTACTGTTATTTCCCCTTTTACGGCTGTTAGTATTTGCCTTATGTATTGAGGTGCTCCTATGCTGGGTGCATAAATATTTACAATTGATATATCTTCTTCTTGGATCGATCCCTTTATCATTATGTAGTGTCCTTCTTTGTCTCTTGTAATAATCTTTGTTTTAAAGTCTATTTTCTCTGATATGAGAATTGGTACTCCAGCTTTATTTTGGTTTTCATTTGCATGGAATATCATTTTCCATCCCTTCACTTTCAGTCTGTATGTGTCCCTAGGTCTGAAGTGGGTCTCTTCTAGACAGCATATATATGGGTCTTGTCATTGTATACATTTTGCCAGTCAGTGTCTTTTGGTTGGAGCATTTAATCCATTTATATTTAAGGTAATTATCAATATGTATGTTCCTATTCCCATTTTCTTAACTGTTTTGGGTTTGTTATTGTAGATCTTTTCCTTCTCTTATGTTTGTTGCCTAGAGAAGTTCCTTTAGCATTTGTTGTAAAGCTAGTTTGGTGGTGCTGAACTCTCTCAGCTTTTGCTTGTCTGTAAAGTTTGTAATTTCTCCATCAAATCTGAATGAGATCCTTGCTGGGTAGAGTAATCTTGGTTGCAGGTTTTTCTCCTTCATCACTTTAAATATGTCCTTCTACTCCCTTCTGGCTTGCAGAGTTTCTGCTGAAAGATCAGCCATTAACCTTATGAGGATTCTGTTGTGTGTTATTTGTTGTTTTTCCCTTGCTGATTTTAATATGCTTTCTTTGTATTTAATTTTTGTTAGTTTGAGTAATATGTGTCTTGGGGTGTTTCTTCTTGGAATTATACTGTATGGGACTCTCTGTGCTTCCTGGACTTGATTAACTATTTCCTTTCACATATTAGGTAAGTTTTCAACTATAATTTCTTCAAATATTTTCTCAGTCCCTTTCTTTTTCTCTTCTTCTTCTGCGACCCCTATAATTCAAATGTTGGTGTGTTTAATATTGTCCCAGAGGTCTCTGAGACTGTCCTCAGTTCTTTTCATTCTTTTTTCTTTATTCTGCTCTGCAATAGTTATTTCCAGTATTTTATATTCCAGGTCACTTATCCATTGTTCTGCCTCAGTTATTCTGCTATTGATCCCTTATAGAGTATTTTTAATTTCATTTACTGTATTGTTCATCATTGCTTGTTTCATCTTTAGTTCTTCTAGATCCTTGTGAATTGTTTCTTGCATTTTCTCTATTCTATTTCCAAGATTTTGGATCACCTTTACTATCATTATTCTGAATTCTTTTTCAGGTAGACTGCCTCTTTCCTCTTCATTCGTTAGGTCTGGTGGGTTTTACCTTGCTCCTTCATCTGCTGTGTGTTTTTCTGTCTTCTCATTTTGCTTATCTTACTATGTTTGGGGTCTCCTTTTCACACGTTGCAGGTTTGTAGTTCCCATTGTTTTTGGTGTCTGTCCCCAGTGGCTAAAGTTGGTTCAGTGGGTTGTGTGCGCTTCCTGGTGGAGGAGACTAGTGCCTGTGTTCTGGTTGATGAGGCTGGATCTTGTCTTTCTGGTGGGCAGTTACACATCTGGTGGTGTATTTTGGGGTGTCTGTGGCCATATTATGATTTTAGGCAGCCTCTGTGCTAATGAGTGGGGTTGTGTTCCTGTCTTGCTAGTTGTTTGGCATAGGGTGTCCAGCACTGTAGCTTGCTGGTCGTTGAGTGAAAGTGGGTTTTGGTGTTGAGATGGATATCTCTGGGAGATTTTCACTGTTTGATATTACGTGGAGCCAGGAGGTCTCTTGTGGACCAGTGTCCTGAAGTGGCTCTCCCACGTCAGTGGCACAGCACTGACTCCTGGGTGGAGCACCAAGAGCCTTTCATCCACACAGCTCAGAATAAAAGGGAGAAAGAATAGAGAGAATGAAAGAAAGAGGATTAAATAAAATATAATAAAGTAAGATAAAATAAAAATTAAAAAATAATTATTAAGAAAAGAAATTTAAAAAGTAAAAAGAAAAACAAAAAAACGGACAGACAGGACCCTAGACAAATGGTGAAAGCAAAGCTATACAGACAAAATCTCGTACAGAAGCATACACATACACACTCACAAAAAGAAGAAAAGGGGAAAAAATAATATATGTTGCTACCAGAGTCCACCTCCTCAATTTGGGATTATTCGTTGTCTACTCAGGTATTCCACAGATGCAGGGTAGATCAAGTTGATTGTGGAGCTTTAATATACTGCTTCTGAGGCTGCTGGGAGAAATTTCCCTTTCTCTTATTTGTTCGTTCAGCTCCTGGGGTTCAGCTTTGGATTTCGCCCTGCCTCTGTGTGTAGGTCACCTGAGGGCATCTGTTCTTCACTCAGACAGGACAGAGTTAAAGAAGCAGCTAATTTGGCGGCTCTGGCTCACTCAGGCCAGGGGGACGGAGGGCTATGGATGCGGGGCGAGCCTGCGGCAGCAGAGGCCAGTGTGACATTGCACCAGCCTGATGTGTGCTGTGCATTCTCCAGGGGAAGGTGTCCCTGGATCATGGGATCCTGGCAGTGGCAGTCAGTAGAGGATCCCAGGAGGGTGGTGTGGATAGTGACCTGTGCTCGCACACAGGCTTCTTGGTGGCTGCAGTAGCAACCTTAGCATCTCATGCGCATCTGTGTGGTCTGCGCTGATAGCCTGATTGCTTTTGCAATCCTGAGAAAAGCCCTTAAATGCAGGGTAAATTCTTACAAGGACCACAGAAATCAAGACAGACCTACCAGCTCTATAAAATACATACAAGAATAATTTCATTTTCAATAATAGTGGCAACTGACTTGATGTTTCCCTGAGTGCTTTTTCCATTTGAGACCTGTGAGCAAAGGAGCCAAGGAGGACATATAAGTATGCATAATAATCTGCAATGTTGTAAATGGGCCACAAGAATTCCACTGTTTTGAAGTTTAATTTGTAAGTTACATCTTAATGATTTTGACCTCATGCAGGTTTACCACATTGATTGGTGTCTGCTTAGTACTATGAGTCTGATCATTTGGAGTAATTTTCTGAGAAGTGTGTTTATACATATACAATTATAAAATGAATGTGTCTTTGCTAAGGTTGTTATAGTTCTTATAAAGCTAGGACTTGCACATATTTGCAATGTTGAAGAGTTTTATTTCTGTCTTTGTCTAGTGTTTCCAATGTCTGAAGTGGATAGTTCTTGTTCATTTTAGAGCTGTTGTGATCTGACTTCAGAATTCAAGGATAGACACAGGAGTTTGTGTTTTATATTGACTTTTCACAAAATCTGCATTTTTCTGATGAAGAGAATGTATTCAGACCCTTGAGTTTCTCTACATGAGAGAAATGGTTATTTATTCACTGTATACAAGAAGAAGAATCCAATACTCTAGTGTTACTTATCTCCAGATTGCAGAGTCAAGTAATAACTACCATCTGTAGAATTTTACCATTTTAATGATGAATGAACAGCACAATATTCAATGTTTCAAAAATATTGTAAAGCTATGTCTTCAAGGTCAAAACCACGGTTGAAAAGTGAAAGTAAATTTATTTTAAAAATAACAAACTAACTCATTTTCAGTGAATTGATGACATATTTTGTCATCATATAGGCACTAACTCACCCATTTTATTTTTATAAGAAATAAAACTAAAATGTTCAATGACTTTTCTTGAATTCTAATCACCACTAGCATTCTGAACAAGATGCAGGCTGACCTCTCAGGCATTGTGACACAATCATTCACATCATCTTTGTGTCTTTCTTCCTCATTTTTAAGCGTTCTTTGGTAATTCCTTCTCAATAAACTATTCCAACATAGTAGGTAAGTCCTCATTTGAAGTAGAAGTCTACAACAGCTAAAAGAAAACAAAATATTGCTCGTAGGAATTTCAGGAAATTCAGCAATGAAGTACTGTAAATAGATTAATTCCTCAAATCATCTTCAGTAAGCCATTATCTGTACATTGACAATTAACATGGTTGTTTAAACAATATAATGATGGATTAATTTTCCTAATATTTGCAAAATTAGTATCTGGATGTTTTATGTCGTGTACAGTTCCATAAAGTCAGAACTCAATGCTTTAGGGTGGCAAATAATTTCAAACCATTTCTCAAGGAAATAGAGGTCCAAATATCAAAATCAAATAGAAACTTTTGCAGTTAATTTTATAGAATTTTTAAAAAAATCTAAAACATTATAATTTATCTTTCCTAATTTCTTTAAGTTCAAATTCCTGAATCCCGGGTGTATCCTACCTGTCTCTGCCCCTCCTCAAGATCTAGTCCTAACCTATTTTTCCACCAGTCACCTAGTATTTGGCAACATAAATTGTGATCCAGTCTGATACTTTTCCCCTATGCTCCTGCCACTGTTCTCTCTATATTTCTTTACTTATGTATATCTTATCCTTCCTTCAAAATCCAGCTCAAGCCTCCCCTTCTCCTTAAACATCTTCTTAATTTTCTTAGCTCTTCTTTACTCCAGGTGTGATCTGTGGATAAACAAACCAACATCGCTAGGGAGCTTGTTAGAAATGCAGAACCCTGGGCTCCCTCCCAGACCTTCTGAATCAGAATCTGCTTTTTCACAAGATCCCCAGGTTTTTGCATGTAAATGAACATTTAAGACCTCTTCTTCAGCTCATAGTGATCTCTCATTTATTTCACATTTCCATAGTAGTTCTTGTCTATATTTTTACCAGATTAAACTAATTAGTTTTTCATGGGTGTGTCTTGTCTCTTCACTTAGAATACAAGCTTCCTGAAGGCAGTCACCAGGTCTTATCCCTCTTAATAAACCTGATAGAACTTAATGCTTTATTTCCCATGCTGTGTTTTCATTCTGCGTTTCAACTTGCAGGTACTTCTAGTGCACGATGTTGTTTTCCCTTCAGATGAGAGGAATGCAAATTCTACTGCTTAGCTTGGTACCTAGCACATAGTGAGGAGCCAAATAAATATTTGCTGAATGTTTAAATTGCTGAAATTAATTTTGACAAGATGAACCTGGTCTTCAATTTTGATTCAGTTGTGCTTCTTCCCAGTCATGTTCTTGGGAGAACAGTGCATAATGAGAATATTAACACAGTCTTCAGCCTATAAGGCTTCTGGGGACATTTACTTGAATTCTAATTGGGCTATTAAAACATTACTAATCATGTTCCTAGAATAGCTGGTTAATCTTCAGGGTCATTGAGCTTAAAAGCAATCTTTCACCCTTCTCTGCAAATCAGTATACTAAGATTTGTTCAACTGCTAATTCTGTCTCGCTATAATATGGTGTTTAAACATATAGGCGTTGGCATCAGGTTGCCAGGGTTTTCCTCTGGGCCTACCACTTCCTACCTATGTGACCTTGGGTGCATTACTTTACATCTCTGTGCCTCAGTTTCTGTGTCTAAGTGGTGAGGATAATAATATTCTTTACATCATAGGGTTGATGTAAATATTAAGTTAGGTAATACATTTTAGATGCCCAGCAGAGTGCTTGATGCGTATTAAGTCCTAAAGAAGTAGCAGAACCTATTATTAAGAAAACACACGGCCAGGAACTCTGCATTCCTGAAATGCTATTCTAGAGTTTCAATCGTTTATATGTATGTAGTGTGGGAGCACTTTAGATAGGTTTCTATTCTGTCCTCTTTTCCTGACTCAGTATTTAATTTATGTTTGCTGGCTGGGATGGCTTCAGGTGATACATAACTCTGATACCTGCTGTAAGGATATGTGTTTCTATTCGTGTTTTCATTGTCCATTCCCTACGTACAGGTACAATATTAAAACTGAGTGCTGACTCATCCCAAAAAAGACAGAAGACTCCTCTCCTGGTTCAGGTGCCACTGACTCAGTCAATTCAAATGACCTTCCAGTAAAGGGTTGAGTAAGCAGATGGGAATTGGGTTATGTCCAGAATGCTTAATACCTTGATCGTTGCCATACCACTAAAAAAACAAATACGGAAGGTGAGATTCTTTTTAAATGATGTGAATGATACCTAAATAATATCATAATGGTAAATAATGAGGCTTTATAATTGGGCATAATATAAATGATGCATTTCCGGGCAGTGAACATGTACATTACAGTTTGGCAAGTTAAATATTTTCTAAAATCTTTGTTGGAGATTTACAAAAATCATGCCTTTTCATCTACAAAAGAGCAAGTTTTAGAATGCTGTTGATTATGTAACAATGTTGCTGTCTAAAAACATAAAATACTTGCATACTCAATTAATCAAACAATACAGTTGATTCTTTATCATACTGTATTCAAAGCTGGAAACACTGGGACTTCTCACCCTTAAGCGGCAGCCTTGGGGTTTTGCAAGCTTAGGGTAAGTTTAATTAAAGTCAAGGGAGAAAACCAATTAAGCACTGAGAAGTGCTGGAATCTCTCATGCACTCTAAAGACAAAAATACCATTTAGAATAAGATGATGCTGTAATCTCAGTATAAATGTCATTGTCTAGTTCAGCAATTCTGGTGGCCCAGGTGTTCTGAGCACTTTGAAGAGCAGCTAGCTTATGAGCTTTCAATTTATAACTACATTGAATAATTTCCACTCACTTTAAATCTCCTCTGATAGGAAGTGCTTAGAAGGGAGACTGCATAAGTACAAAGAGTGACCATACTTTAAGTCCTCAAATACACCTATATTAAAGTGTGTCTTCAAAAAGCATTTAGATTCAAATCCTATTTGAGTAGGTTTGGAAAGCAGAGGGTTAACATTTTCCATCACTGCTACATGCAAAAGTGATGCATGTAAATGGATAAAGGAATCCAGCTTAATGAAATGAAATTTGTGTCATATTTATATTTTAGTGACTTTTGATGCAGTGTCATTACAGTTCCCCATCACTATTGTGCAGTACCGCCCACTGGGAAAATGGTAGAGCAGAATAATGTGCTGCTATACAGCTTGCCAATCAATCATGAAACCATAGAAAGAAGCAACTACAAGCATTGCTTCAAATGCAGTCCTGGGAAGCTGTGAGGGATGGGAGGGACAAAGCAGTCAATGGCAACCAAAAAATGGAAGTTGATTAAATGTGATTTACTGGGATTTATTTTCTTATCTTCATTTCTCTTTCTTGCAAGTATTAATTGCAATGTAGAACATGAATATGGAGAGTACATTACAGAAAGTCAGGGCTATTGCTCTAATTTGTGACAAGCAAATCAGCTATATGGGGAATGTAGTACAACAGTGTGGGAACCCTCTGCACTTTGGTGTGACCTCTGATGGAGCCTTCAAGCTAGTGAGGTCAGTTGATTTCACCCCTGAGAAGTCTTGCAGATGTTCCTTTAGTGGTATCTAGCAGATCTTTCTGAAGACTGCTTAGGGAAAAACACATATAAATGCCTTACAATCAAGCAGCATTATTTTAATAGCCATTTTTAGCTCTTAGGTTAATATGTTATAAACCTTAGCAGTGGAGAAAATTTTCTATGGTTACTGTTTAGTACAAATAGAAGTTGCCCCATGTTTGGAAATTGTTAACAAATCCCACTGAGGATTTTAACTAATCCTATAGCATTGTGGTGATATCTAAAAATGATGCTGCAAGTGACCGAATATCACAACTCAAATATACTTGCAAGGCTAGCTGATAACACATTTCCAGTTTCTGAAAAAGAAGGCTTTAAAATTATTAATAATTTCTAGGTCAGGCAATGTGGTGTAGAGGAAAACACAGTAGATGTGGGTCAGGACCTCTAGATTCTATTCTGTCTCCAATTTTGATGTATAGATTGGACAGGTCCTTCAAGTCTCTGTGCCTCAGTTTTCTATCTGTATACATCAGAGGGATGGGAAAAACAATTTCTGAACTCCATTTCAGTTCTAAGTATTCAGAAATTCTCTTTATCAAAGCTAGCTTCTCATGAAGCTGCAACTGCAATGTTAACAAAATGCCTGAAAAGTGACCATCAAATTTCCAGAGAGAGGCCGGGAATGGAACAATTAAAATTAGTTCTATCCTGTTTAAATTGCAGTGGGAAAAACAAATTTCAAGTTTGCCATTATCCTACTATTTGTTTGTAAACATGATACATCTTGATAGTTAGCCTAATGACTCAGGAAGCACTTCCTGTGTAGCTTTCTACAAGTGACTACCACCCACATCCAATGTGTCACCAAGTCCCAGTGATCTTCCAATTCCCTTGACTATTTTGCTGTTGCCTTTCCCACCCACATACCTCAGAGACTGAAAACTGAGCGAAATTCTTAATTGGTATCAGCAAAATGTGCATGTATAGGAATAAGAATGTTTTTGACTATCAGTTCTAAACCCAAGTAATCTGGATTTGGGTTGTAGAACAGAGAGGGAATATCAGTTGGCAGAGGCCAACAGAGTCACTCAGGACTGGCTGATGTACTAGACAAGAGTGGTGACTACAGTAAACTGACACAGGTTCAGTTTGGTCAGTTGTAGATTTTCGACAGAACCTTGACAATACATAATGTTTTCATATGACTTCCATTCATATCAAGACAGTTAAGAAATTTAGAATGCTAACTCTACACTGCTTTCTGCAAATACATAGAAAATTTACATCACATCATAAATCACAAAAATTCAGAGTTTAACATAATACAAAAACCTACATCACCAGAATGCATTTGATTTTAATAATTTCCTTATACAAAGGAAAGCAAACATAAAAATTAACACATGCAAGCAGTCAGGAAAGAGACTTACAGCTTCAAAGCACGGTATGGCAGCAAGTGCATAAGTCTAAAGGACCTGTGCTGCCATTCCAAGCCTTGCAATTTAGGACATTTGTTCTGGGCTTGGCTCTATCATAGGCTATATAAGACCTCAAAAAGTCATTTAGCTTGTCAATTCTTAGGTTTACAGACCTCATTCACTTAACCATTGCGAAGAAATGACTGTGTATCTTTGTTTAAAATTTAGTATGTGCCATTGAGTTTTTACTTAAATCTGTAGAAGAGAAAAGCCAAAAAAATAGGCAAGGGAGTTGACACCTATACGAAGTATCTGGAAATGAGTCAGGTCAAAAATAAAATGCTAGGAGTTTTCCAGGTGACTAAATGAATTACCTTTAGTATTTGAAGCAAAATAAACATTAATGAGAGAAGAAGACAGGATGCAGACAAGTGAAAGGATTCAGTTGTCATCTCCCAAGATTCAAATGAAGCTGTCCATAGAAGTTGCTCAGTACCTAGAGTCATGAAATGTGCCTTCCAAGATTTTTTTTTTTGTTCTTAGCATAAGAGAGCGAGCAAAGTTTTTTCTATATTCTGATTAAGAGAAAGGAAACAGTATATTTCAAAGAAACGTTTTGGAGAAAGCCAATTTCTTCTCTCTAAAAAAGTGAGGCGGGGGATGAGGGTGGGAGAGATATAGTAGGACTAGACCCAAAGTGTTGCTTCAAAACTAATAGGTGTGCAAATGAACTCAATTAGTGTAGTCTTTATGATAAACTGCAAGACAAATAGGAAATATCGATGCTTCTCAAACTTTAAAGCAGCTGGGAGTGAATAAAGAAGAACGAAGATGCATCCAAACCCAAGAGGAATAAAGTTGATGCCTGGAATCATCATACATAAGAGAAAATTAAATTTTGGTTTAAAATACAGACTTTTTGAACTTCTAATCACAATTCTTCTGAAAGACATAAGAAAACAAAATCTCAAAAATAAAGTTTCCATTGCCATCAAAAATTAATTTATTGTAAAAGCTAGTGGCAGAATCTGGTACCAAATCTCACTTTAGTCAAAATTCATTAATTCAACAAATATTTTTTGGGCACATTTGTGTGCCAGACATTCTTTTTTTTTTTTTTTTTTGCAGTACACGGGCCTCTCACTGTTGTGGCCTCTCCCATTGCGGAGTACATGCTCCAGACGCACAGGCTCAGTGGCCATGGCTCACAGGCCCAGCCGCTCGGCGGCATGTGGGATCTTCCTGGACCAGGGCACGAACCCGTGTCCCCTGCATTGGCAGGCAGACTCTCAACCACTGCGCCACCAGGGAAGCCCCAGACATTTTTATAGGCACTTGAGAGTATGGCAGTGAACAAAACAGACAATGATCCCTGCTCTCAGGGGAGAAGATAATAGACAATAAGTAATATGAAAACTATATAGTATGTTAGAAGGTGATAATCACACTGGAGGAAAAAATAAGACTGTGGTAAGAAGTATAGGAGTGTACATTGTGGTTGGAGTTATAAATAGGGTAATTTGGGTAAACTTCATTGAAAAAGTGACATTTGATCAAAGACTTGAAGGGTATGAGGTTGCAAGTATGTGGATATCTAAGGGACAGCATCACATTACCAAGGCCTTAAGGAAGAAATATGTCTGGTGGATTTGACGAACAGAAGGACATCAGTGCAACTGGAGCAGAATGAGTGAGGGGAAGAGTGGCAGGAGATGAGATCAGAGGGATAAAAAGGAAAGAGTTCACATAGGAACTTGTAGGCCATCATGAAGACTTTGAGTTTTACACTAAGCAAAATGGAGAGCCATTAGAAGGTTTTGAACACAGGAGTAACTTGATATGGCTTCTGAAAAGATCACTTTAGCTTCTATGTAAGAATATGCTGCAGTAATAAAAACAGTAGACATGGAGAGACCAATTAGAACAATATTTCAGTTATTCAGAGGTGATGATTATATTCAGAGGTAAGAAGTGATGATGGGTTGGACCAGGGAAGCAAGAATTGAGACAGTAAAAAGTAGTCAGATTTTGATATAATGTGAAGGTAGACCGAGATGAGAGATTGGATGTAAGGTACAAGAGAAAAAGAGAAGTCAAGGATGACTGTGATTTGGGGCCTAAGCCACTAGAAGAATTAGAGTTTCCATATTCCAAGATAGAGAAGACTGTGGGACTCTCTGCTCAGGTTTGCAAAGGAAGGTAAGAAATTTCATTTTGGACATATTAGGTTTTGGAATGCTTATTAGATATCAAGTGGAGGTGTGAGTAAGCAGTTGTACAGAAATTAGTACAGAAATCTGGAGAAAGGACTGATGGAAGTACAACTTTGGAAGTTAACAGCACATAGATGGCATTAAATCCATGAGAAGAGAGGAGGCCACCTAATGAGTGAGTATAAATAAAGAAGAAAAAAGTACAATGCCAAGCCCTAGGGCATCCAAACATTTGGAGGTTGGGGAGAAGAGGAGGAACTAGCAACAGATACGAGAAGGGGCACACAGTGAGGTAGGAGGAAAATCAGGAGAGTGTGGTACACTGAAATCCAAGTGCAGAAAATCTATTAAGTGTGTCAGATGATGCGGGTTGGGGTTTCTCAGCCTTAGCACTATTGACATTTAGGGCCAGAGAATTCTTTGGTGGTGGTGGTGGTGGGGAGAGGGGGTCCTTTGCATTGTAGGAAATTTAACAGAATCCCTGGACTCTACTTACTAGATGCTAGTTTGGTCCACCATCCCCTGGACCCCACTCCCACAATCCCTTGAATTGTGACAACAAAAATGTCTCCAGATATTTGGCACCAGGTGTGCAAAATCACCTCTCTTTGAGAACTGCTGTGTTAGATCAAGTAAACTGAAGACTGGGAAGAGACCACTGAAATTAACGACATGGAGGTCATTGATAACCTTCAGCACTTTCAGTGGAGTAGCAGGGGGTGAAAGCTGAAATACAGTGGGTTTAAGAGAGAATTGGAAGAGAGGAATTTGAAACAGTAATGTATAAACAAGTCTTCAAAGAGTTTTACTGAAAAGGGAACAAATAAATGGAGCATAATTTAGTGGAGAGATCAGGATTAAAGTTTTTTCCTTGAGATGGGAGAAATAATTACATGATTGTATTCTGATGGAAGGATCTCAGAGAGAGGAAAAAAATAAAAGAAGTGGAAGAGGATGTTGGATGGATCCCCTTGTATAGTGGAGAGGACATGGGATTTGGTACACAAGATGGGGGAGAGACTTTAGATGATAACATGGATATTTCATCTGTGGTAGCAAGTGGGAAGGCAAGGAATATGGTTGTGGATACTGGTAGGAGGGTTGTTATAGTTTGGGTGGGAACTGTGGGAATACTTTTCTGATTGCTTCAATTTTCTCAATGATGAAGAAGCAGAGTCAGCAGCTCTCATGAGGGTGGGTAGTGAAGTGTCAGGAGTTTGAGGAATGAGAATAAGTATGATATATTCATCTAAGAGAATGGGACGATTAAATAAAGTTAGGAAGTTTATTATGATTCACAGGCATCACTGTGTACTTGAGATTCATGGTCATGAATTTAAAGTGAGCTAGTTAGTGTGAGTGGGTATTTTTCTTTAGCCAGGTTCAGCTGCAAAGGTATAGACACAGAGTAGGCAGAGAGCTGGTGTATTAGTCAGCTCAGGCTACCATAACAAAAAAAGAAAACATAACAAAAAAGTGTGTGAGAAAAGGCAGGGAATAGTACCCCATATTATATACAAGTCAATGATTATATTAATTGATCATGGATTTAAGATGGGTAGAGGGAGAGAGGAATTCAAGGGAGTGAAGAATGGAAAATATAGAGTAGGATGAGTGGATTGGAAGTCTCAGTTCAAAGATTGTTGGAGTTAAAGTATTTTAGGTTATAAAATTTAAAAAAATAGAAGGTGGTGGTTGAAGAATAGGAAGTTGAAATTGAGATTTTGGGGGCAAGGCAGTTATTGTCAATGACAAGTTCTGAATTATGATCTTGCAGTGGATGCTTTAATGTGTTGCTACAAACCTCCTTTCAGAACAAGGACACTCATTTTCCCAGCTTCTGGGAGTGTTGTCTGCTAAGAGTTCAAACATTTGAGTCTCTTCCTGGGCAATGCCCTCCACTGAAGGTAGCTGCCTTGGCCAAGGTTATGCCCCTACATGGGGGCAGCCCACATTCAGTGAATGGTCAGTTTAAAGCTCTGAGGGGGCATCTCAGCTCCAGAGCTCCCTGTGAGTTCAAATGAAGCCTTCATTACTACTAATCTGCAACTGACCTTTCTCTGCACAATATTGCTTCTTTCATTGCCTCATAGGTGTTTTTTCAGAGAGCAGCCCTGGATAAATTTCCTGCACTCAAATATTCATCTCAGAGTCTGTTTCATGGAGAGCCTGACATTGCGTCTCAGGTGGTAGGCATGCTTTGAAAAAGTAGACTTTAAAATGGGATATTGTATCTGGATCACTCATCAGGTGACTGGAAATGAGAATGCTGCCACTGGTGGGAGGTGGTGTATGGATAGCCTTTGGCATGTTATAGCAAAATAATTGTTAAAATTCTCAGGGTGCAGGGGAATGCATTGGCAGTGGCAATCGCTCAGGAGTTTGGGAGGAATGATAAGGACAATGGACAATGGACGGTTGTGGCTGAGTGTGACAGATGCATGGGAAAAACCATGAAAGGCTGAGGGTGATTAATGACCAACTTAAGGTGAAGTGTGAAAGTCAGAGGGCCTTGGAAGCATTTAAAGAGACTTTTACTTTCTGTACCCAGAGGATCAGACCCAGGACTTAATTATAACGACAGTGCAGGTCCAGGTAAGGGTTATGTTCCCATCTCTGGCATGTTTATTACAGAAGGGAGGAGCTCCTGGTTGAGAAGGAGAGGAGGCCTGAGATGTGGGATGGGGACATCTGGTAGACACCTTTGACTTCTACAACATGGTTGGACCTTGAAAACATGATGGTAAGTGAAAGAAGTCACAAAGACCATATATGGTCTCTATTCATGGCAGGGGGACAGGAGGATGGCTAAAGGGCACAGTGTTTCTTTTTGATTGATGAAGATATTCTAAAATAGACCGTGGTGATTGTGGCACATATCTGTCAATATACTAAAAAGCATTGTATTGTGCACTTTAAATGGGTAAATTGTATGGTATGTGAATTATGCCTCAATAAAGCTGTTTTTGAGACATCTTGAATTCTCTGATTCCCCTGAATTCTCTGGACTTGCAGAAGTGATCTGTTTCTCCCTCTTAAAGGCAGTGTTCCCACCTTGCTTGATAATGATGCAGTCTTTTTTTTTTTTTTTTTGGTTGCGCCATGCGGCTTGTGGGATCTTAATTCCTTGACCAGGGATCGAACCCGGGCCCACAGCAGTGAAAGCCCTCATCTCAACCACTGGACCAACAGGGAATTCCCACAGAGGCCTTTATTGCAAGAAAAAGAAAGGCCCTTTATGGTCTTCCCTTAGCTCCCCTCCTAGCCATCAAACCAATATTTAGAGTTATGTCACATATAAGCTGGATGTGGAAGTGTGGAGCATGGGAAGGGAGGAAAAGGCCAAGGCAAAGTCTGAAGAACCTAACCAACAGGTGCTGGGATCTGATAAAGTATGTATGGGACTGTATCCCGAGGACGCTGGATCAAGGGAGGGTGTGGGCAAATATCTCAATTCTCAGTTAGAGAAGTGAGAATTTATCGATATTGACACATTCTCTTCTAATACAATTTAAACACCCTGGCAAGGATCCTGGATGATGGGGCTAATGTGCTACTAGGATGGCACTTGGGATTTTGGATAAAGTGATGGTCCAAAGTAAATGAAGTAAAACTTTCAGAACTGCCATGGAAGATGATGGAAAAAGATATCAAAATGCTTAGTGAAGTGGCCATGCTAGAGAGGATTGATTCTGAATGACCAGAAAATGCAGCAGCTGTCTATGTTCCTCCAGTAAGGTCTGGAGGATACCCCATGGATCAAAGTAATGAGGAATGTGTTGGTGAAACAGGCACCATGAGCACTGAGAAGTACAGTGGTTGCCATTCCCTGTAGGCAAGGATTGATAAAAAGAGTTAGTCGTTGAACTGAGTCCCCTGAAAATAATAGTAGATCAAGGGATCCTGACATAATAGAGGTCAGGTTGTTGTCTTAACCAGAGACAAGGTGTGCACAATTATTATAACAAGAGGCAGGATTGGAGTGGTAGCCAGGGGGCCTTACCCATGGTGTCCTATAGAGAGGGTTAAGGAGAACAGTACTCCCCAGCAGTTGACTCTCCTTTTCTTTGTCTTGGGTTGGGTTCCCTGGAAGCAGAGTCTGAGGCCAGAATTCTTGTACAAGTGCTTCATTGAGGGAAGACTCTCTGGAGGGGTCTATAGGGAAGTGAGGGAACCAAGCCAGGGCAGAGGAAGTTGCTGAGAAAAAAATATAGCTTCCAATAGATATTTGTCAAGCCGTCACCCTGTGCTTGCCCTGCCCAACCAGTGCCTTATTCACCTACATTCTACTCACATGACTGACCTTCCTACATATATATTGCCCCAGGTCCCAGCTAGTGATTTTTCTTATCAAAGGGACAGTGAGCAGAGTGTCCCTCTACTGGTTTCCCTGGTAACTAATAGCCCACCTGACATCAATTACCCTGTAACTGGTAATCTCCCCTTCCTACTCACCCTCCGGCCCCCCAGCCCCAAGAGCAAAGATTGCCTCTCTGTCCTGCCCACCATCCACTGCACAGGGTGGGGTGTCACTCCAGGACCTTGCTTCAGATGTGTAAGCTCCCCCATCCATTAAACCATTGATGTCTCTGTTGCTGACTCTGGGCTCTTTCTTCAGTCTTGAAGCTGGGCAAGCACAGGCCTTGTAGGCCTATGGGGTGCAACCCTACACACATATTGGTGGGGGAGATTTTGAGAAGGTCAAGAAGATAGGAAAGTGAGAACTCCATCCAAACAAGTACTACACATGAAGGTACCTCCAGCATCACTTCAAACCCTCTCAGCCTCACCTCTATTGCAGCCCCGACCAGAGCAGCCAGTTCACATGGAAACAGGTGCTCTCAGTTCCTCACAGGTGTAGCCTGATGGTACCTCAATTTGGGCCGGCACCTTGAGTCTTGGTCTTCCTACCCCAGAGCTTCTCTGAGGCTGAAGTGTGAAACACCCATTGAAACCTATTCACATTCAAGCTTGTAACACCCAGTTGTGTGGGGGAATTAGAGCCCCCTGTAGGCCAACTTTTGACTCATAAGGGATAAATGTATATCCCTTTCTTTCCCTAGGTAGATGATTCTGAGATGCATTTCAGAAGGCTCCTCAGAAGTCCTCTTCAAGATCAAGCATTCACCCTGTAATGATAGGAAGCTGTCAAATTTTCAAAAAATTTTCCAACACGAAAACTGTAAGGTACTTTATTCAAACAGTTGCAACAGAAAGACAAATGAATTTGGAGGATGATAAGGGTTTTACAGGGAAAGGAGACAAAAACAGCAGAGTGCAGTTGCACGATTGGTGGCCTGATTTGGTCAGGCAGATGTTGCAATCTTGTCGAAAGAAGTTGTTTTTCTTTGTGATGTGGCCCATTTCAGGCCATGAAGTCCTGGTCTCAGAATTGTTCTCTTCTCAGTATTCCTCAGAAGGAGGAATTTAGAGGGGGTGAGTGAGTCTGTTGGTCCCAGAGAGGAAAGGAGTGCATGAATGTTCAGATCAGATAATTTTAGTTCTCCAAATCACCTTATATAAGGCTCTCCCTCCTTCCTGTTTCCCTCTCTCTGTCCCTCACTCCTGCCCTCTGAGACTCAACTACCTCCATCAGCCTTTGTCTCTGTCTCAGCCTCTGATTTTAGGGAAAACCTGTGCTAAGACAAGGAATGAGAGTAATCCATTCTTACTTTATTTAAAGGGCCTAGATAAATCACTGTTATATCCCACATCAGACTTCCAGCATGGCCAACCAAGGAAGTTACATTTTAACTCCCCTATTTATTGAACAAACAATTCTAATTAATCAATTTACCATCAGGGTTAAAATACAGCATAATTTGATGATTTGATGTACTGTATTACAAGATAAACTGTCATTCATGAAACTACTTCCTAGCTATAGCATGAGTTCTGTTTTAACATGGTAGATATTTATCTCTCATTTTCTCCTGCTTTTATAGAAGTTGTATGGATGAATTCAATTTTGTAAATCCTTCCACCTTCTCAGCTGAAAAAAGCAAGACATAAATATTTGTATTATTATTTTAATGGATTCAAGAAAAAAAACAATCAAAACAAATAAACCAATCCTCTCAAATACCACCAGCTAAGGCTATTTAACAGCAAGAAGGTATCTGTTGCCTTCTGGTTGCTGAAACATATATTTCACTTCTTTCTTAATTACATATTTGGTTGGTTGGTTGATTGATGTGGAGGACAGGATGTAGAGGACATTGAAAGAAATTCTACAGCATTAATTAAAATAATATCCCTTTACAAATATCTTGATGATAAAGATTAATTGACTTTTTCACTTTATCAACTGAGAGTTGTCATGACTTCAATCAAATTGCATCAGAATAACATCCCATGTGGCAGTCCTGAAAACAAGCACAGCGTAAGTGCTCAACAAATGTCTGTTAGAAGAATAAAGATGAGATGGATGAGGGGAAGAGGTTTAGGGCTTCACTTACATGTAGAAAAGAGTATTGTTTCCAGCTTGCTTACTGTTCCCGATCCTAAGTATGAATAAAAGCTGGTGATGGTAATGGTTGAAACAGCAGCACAATTAGCAAGTATCCTTAGACAATATCTACAGTTGTTGAAAGCTTTTTCGATGACAAAAAAGTGCCATTTGTGTAATTTTCAATTTTCACTTGATTTTTATTTTTACCCTTTAAAAACCTTTTAAACTATTACTAATTATTTAAGAAATGAGACATGGCTTGTGATTGTTTCTGTAGCATTGGCAATATTAATTTTCCTGCCAGAAAATCTGTCTAAATATCTTTTGTGAAATAAATGGTGTTTACTTATTAATCAAGTGGATTTTTTTTCTTTTATTGGTTCATTTGATTTTTTTTTTCAATTAAAATGGTGATTTTGCTAGCAGAGGTATAGGTTTGTGAGGCAGGCCCATAGGAGCAGTTTTTTTAGTTCTTTTCACTGTGTAGTGCAGTACATTGCCATCAGGATCACACAGACCTGGGTTCCAAACCTGATTCTGCCTCTTCCTGGTGAATGATTTTGACCAAATGACCTCTCAAGGTCTCAGTTTTCTCATCCATAAAGTGGCTATCATATTGACCTTCTCGGCAAATTGCAAAGGTGAAGCACTAACCACAGTATCTGGCCCGTGGCTTAAAATGTGGTAGCTATTTTGATTAAGGAACAATTCAGCCCTATGCTTTTTCAATGGAAATATAATTTTACAACCATTTCTTTACATTTTCTATACTTCATAGTAGAATAAGTTATGCTGTTATCTTTTTTTTTGCCATGTAAAAAATTATTTCTTATTAACAGTTTCTTTTTATTAAGGCAGTCCATATGACCCAGGAGCTAGATGTTAAAGGGAAGATACTAATTAATTGTTACATTATTTTATCACAGTAGCAAATTTTTCCCCAAGTTTTATTGAGATATAATTGACATATAGCACTGTGTAAATTTAAGGTTTACAGCACGATTTGACTTACATATATCGTGAAATGATTACCATAATAAGTTTAATTAACATCGATTATCTTATACAGATTTTAAAAAATGAAAAAAATATAACATTTTTTTCTTGTGATGAGAACTCAGGATTTACTCTCTTAACAACTTTCGTATATAGCATACAATATGTTGTTATTTTGAAATAAAGTTAAAGCATTAGTTTATATCAATTTAACAACAATTATGGAGCATTTACAGTGAGCCAGGCACCCTAGGGCTACAGCATGGAAATTACAAACTACAAAAATGATACATACACACAGACAATATATGTATATCTCTCTACATATCTATATGTATATATAATATATATAGTTAGTATTTTGTAGCATATCTTTCTAGTCTTTTCTATTTTGTAAATATTCAGTTTATTTTTTTAATTGGGAGTATACCATGCATATTCTTTTGTAAACTGCTATTTTCATGTGCAACACATAGTAAATAGTTCCCTTTGATCTAAAATATTCTTCTACAACATGATTTTTAAATACTACCTACTAAAACAGTGTAACAAATATCATAATCTATTTTACCAATCCCCAATGGTATTTGTATTGCTCTTAAAACTTCACTTTTATAAATATCACAGTGACAGATGTTGACACCATCACATCCCATTTCGTTTTCAGCAGATGAGTTCACAGAGGAAATAGCAGCCATCAGAAGGGGATGTCCTTATCATCTCATCACCAACTTTATGACTTACTTGCAGCCCCACACATTATTTCCTTCTTTCCTAAGTCTTGTAGAATCTGCTTCCTTTTGCATTTTCAGAGAACACTGTCTTTGATTATTTCTTCTTTCTCCTGTATATGAATTTTCTTCCCTTTCTCTAGGTCAACATTTCATCATACTTATATGTTTGCCATCTTAAAAAACAAAAACAAATAGGAAAAATCTCCTTCACTAACCTCATGTTTATCCCCAGCTACTCTCTCTTCTCTCTCCAATTTCTCAGCCAAATTTTTCAGAAAATATGTTACAGTTGTCTTTGCTCAAAACAGAAACTTGGAAAGTGTTTTTCTATTTTTGTTTTCAACACCTCTCTCTTTCTCAAACTCATATCTAATCAATCAGAAATTACTACCCATTTTACCTTCTAAATAAACTCGAGTCCATTTACTTCTTTTCATTTCTACTATTTTAGTTCATACCATTGCTCTCTCTTGCATGGACCACTGCAGACTTGGATCCTAACAGTTTTCCCTGCATCTATGTTTCCTCTCTTTCAAATGCTTTTTACTAACAGAAGCCAGAAAAACCCTTTTAATGGCAAATGTGATCATGTCAACTCTGTCCCCTCCCCTCAAGACAGATGCCTACAATTAAACCCCTTCAATGGCTTCTCACTGCTTTTCAGATAAAAAACAAATCCTTAGCTGCATGATCTGCATGATCCCAACTCTCTTACCCTCATTTCTTACCATGCTCCCCCTTACTTTCTATACCTAGACACACTTACCTTCTTTTAATTCCATAGATATGCCATGTTTCTTCCTGTCCCAGATTTTTGCAAATGCCCACTCCTTCACCCAAAACACTAATCATCACAGTATCCTCACTCTACTATGCCTAGTTGATTTACACATATCCATCACGTTTTAGTTCATATCATTTCCACAGAGAAAACTTCCAGGTTACAGCCCCTCTATTTCATGTATACTCATATATAACTCTTTCCCTTGTCAGAGCAGCAACCTAGCATTTATTTACATGACTCTTTTATTAATATCTGTCTCCCTCACTAGATTGTAATCTTCATGAGAATGAGGATAATGCTCTTGCTTACCATTGCATCTGCAACATCTAATAGTACCAGCCTAAGAGCAGGTATCTCAATAATATACCAAAAGGACAAATGGATGCCAACCAGGATTATACTCCCATAACTGAAACTGTTCTTAAAGATGTTAATAACCTTGTTACTAAATCTGATAGATGTTTTAAAATTCTTATTTCACTTGGTTGCTCAGCAGCATATGAGAATTTTTTTTTAACCAGTGCTCCCTGAGAAATTTTCTCCCTTTGTTTTCCAAGACAATGATTGTCTTGGGCTTCTATGTTTCTTCATTTTTCATGGCCTTTACCTAGTTCCTCTTCCTCTGCTCATTACTTAAGCATTCATGGTGTACAGGATTCTTTTCTTCATCCTTTTCACTACTAATTTATATTCTTTCAATGGATGATATCATCTGCTCTCATTGCTGCAATTAACATGTATGTTCTGATGACTCTCAAATCTACATCTCCAACCAAGATATCTTCTCTGACCGTTGGACCTGTATATCCAATGGCCTACTATACAAATTTATGTGGCTGTCTTATAAGCACCTTAAATGGAACATGTCTAAAATTGATTGTTTTGCTTTCCACACTCAATTTCACTCTTTGGTGTTTCCCATCTTAACAAATGACACTGTTATCCACCTAGCTTATTAAGTTAGAAACCTGGTAGTCATATATGATTTCTTCCAACACATCAAGTCAATATCCATGCCCTACTGCATCTATCTGTTGAATTCCATATTGACCCTCATTCAGGCCACCAAGATTCTTGCCCAGATTATTGAACAAGCATCTTAAACTGTTCTCCCTGACTCCGGTTTTACACTCTTTAATTCATTCATTCTTCTTCTTCTTCTTCTTTTTTTTTTTTTTTGGTAACTAGAATAAGTTAACCCTACTTTTTTATCATGCTACTCCTTTATTTGAAAGATTTCTTCATTGGTCTTAAGATAAAGCCATAGCTCCTTTGTAGAATTTATAAAATCTTTCTTATTTCTTGAGCTGTATCTCTTGCCTTAATGTACTGGCATTTGATTTTCCAGCCATGTTAAGCCTCCTTTCCATCTGCTAGCATGTCATGTATTCTCTTACCTCAAGGCGTTCATGCATGATCTTCTCTTCCTCTCCCTGCAGTACCCTCAACCAACTCTTCACCCAGCTAAATCCTACTCATTGTTCATATCTCAATTTCAGATCACTTCTTCTAGAGAACTTTCCCTGATCCACACTGCCATCGAAGTCTAGGATATGTACTGCTCTTCTGTGCTCCCATAACTTGCTCTTTCTCTCCTGTATTGCTACTTATTATATTTAACTGTAATTATATCTATTTACTCATTTTTTCTCCAATATCTTGTAAGCTCTGTGATGACAGGAATTATGACTCTTAATAACATTTATATCCCTGGCTCCCTAGCACAGTCCCAAGCACAATTCAGATACATAATGTATATTGACTGACTGAATGAATTTTCCCAATGTAATATGTTTTATGACTATGTTTTAGAATAGTGAAGGAAATTAGGATTATAGTGATACATTTTACACATATTCTTATCTTTTTTTATTAACACATCTATTTTTTAGATAACAAGAGTTAAGGACCAGGTTTGCACAGGTTCTATTATAGAATTATATTCATGTAGGAAGTTAAATGCTTTGTGATTTTTCACAAGAGACTTATATTTTGGGGACATTAATTCCCTCATCTGAAAAACTAATGTCATTTAAATGGGTAAACTCTAATGTTCCATGCAATCTATGATTATATGAAATCACAGGTATGTTGATACTACCTCAAAACAGTTAAAACTACAAAAACAGCAACACTGAGTATTTCACAATAGTGTAATAGAGTTTTTTGGTAGGGAGGGGGAGGGGTTTGATTATTCTGGTAAGCTAAGAGTGCTCTATTTAAAAGTTCTCCTAGTAGTCTAACTTGACCGCATACAGAATGGCAAAAGAAGCCTAGTCAGGTGATACTGTAAGTCAGAGTTCTGCAGCATAAACTACAGGTGCTGAGAAGCAACTTTACTGAAGAGAATGTAGGAGGACACAAATTTAGCAGCCATGAAACTAAATAATGCAAAGATAGCTAAATTGGAGAATGATGAATGTCAAAGTGGTAAAAATCAAGAGATCAGGTATTGCTACACAGCTGTGGCTCCTGGTTAAAAATGGCTGACTGCTTCCAGAAGCCATTGAGGCATAGGAAGTATAAAACTTCCCTCACTGAGGCAATGTATCAGCTGCCCAAACCTCCTCCTCATCCGTCAAGCTTGTTGGCCTTTGACTCCACACAACATTGTTATCAATGATACTTCATAAACATCTGTTCTTGAGCTGTCCATTACTGCAATGGCAGACAGCAAATCTAATAGCACCAAAAAGGAATGACAGAAGACAATTTAACATGCAGTAGGGGTGGGAAACAACACAATAACCACCATCAGAGAACACCAAATCTTTCAGCATTTCAAAGCCTAGCTAAATTACTAGCACACAATTGGAAATTTCTTCTGTATTCATGATGTCATTGACAAATAAATCAATGAATGACTTAAATTATTACCCTACACAAAGTATATGATGTTGCCTATAAGTCAAAATAAGATTAAGTTGAATATGATGGTGAGTCACTTGCAGTGCAATTTAATACTTTTTATTTGTACAGGATAGTTAGAGTGCAGGTTTAGATCTAGTGCTATTTTAGCCCAATATTAATTTCCTCATTCACTCATTTGTTCACTCATTCACTGTTTCATTTATTCAACAAATATTTGAGTTCCCACTCTTCTAGGTGCTGAGGATGTACCAATGAATAAAACAGATCAAAATCCTTACCTACTAACACACCATTGTAAAGCAATTGTACTCCAATAAAGATGTTAAAACAATCTTTACCTTCATGGGGCTTATATTCTAGTGATAACAGAAAAATAAAATCAAACAAATAGTATATATAATGATAAGTGTTTTGAAGAGAGGTAAAAGCAGAGAATGGGAGTTGGAATGGAGGAGAGAGGTCTACAGTTTTAAATAAGGAGACAGAGAAACTTCTCTAATAAGTTGACAGGACTAGACAAGAGGTGAGATAAGAAAGAGAGGTTTGTGGGGGAACAACTTCTGAGGCAAGGTGAATGGTAATGCAAAGGCCCTGAGGCAGGAGTGAGCCTCCAGGTTAGAAGGAAAGCAGGGAGTCCAGTATGGCTGAGTTAGAATGAGATAGGGAAAATGAAACAGGATTCCATCCTAACTGTCATAAAACTAATTTTCTTCTCTACCTTGAGATCTTTGTAGCTGAAAATGGCCTGTAAAAGATAACATTCTCTTTTCCATATGCTTTTTGGCAAAGGTAAGTGTGTTCCAGGAAGCTGTTAGGGATGAACTTTACTCAAGAAGAGAGTTACTGTGTGCAGATGCAAGTTAAATTTACCATTAGTGAGACCATGTGTGAGCAAATTTCTTAAGTTTGGAGAGATTACATCAGTGAATATAGAGTTGTCCCAATTTCTTTTTTTTTTTTTTCTTTCTCCCTGCTTCCGATGGAGATTTGAAAGAATCAATCTGGAAATGTTCTCAGCAGGAGGCTGGAATAGTAGGCCTCTCATAGGAAGAAGTCTTTAGGGTGGCAACCTTTTTTGAGAAAAGGAGCTGTGTTTTGGCTCCCCAAAATCAAGAGGCTTCTGGAGCAGACCCTATGTGTAGGGAATGGGGGAGTGGGAAATGAAGGGAGTAAAAGCAGGATGTGGTGAAACATGTTGACGTGGGGGGCGGGCATTGTGGAAGGAGTATGATGTTTCTATGGTGATCCATAGACTGCAAACATTCATACCTTCCCTTCCTCAAATTTATGTATGTATTGTATGTATGTATATATGTATTTTCCCTCTAATTTTATTGAGATATAACTGACATACAGCACTATATAAGTTCAAGGTGTACAGCAAAATGATTTGACTCACATACATCATGAAATGACTACTACAATTAGTTTAGTGAACATGCATCTTCTCATATATATACAGAACAAAAGACATTTTTTCCTTGTGATGAGCACTCTTAGGATTTACTCTCTCAACAACTTTCTTATATAGCATACAGCAGTGTTAATGTTATTTATCATGTTGCACCTTATGTCCCTGATACTTGTTTATCTAACAACTGGAAGTTTGTACCTTTTGACTGACTTCATCCAATTCCCCCTCCTCCCACCCCTCACCTCTGGTAACCATGTATCTTCCTCAAATTGATTAACGATTGTGAGAACCCAAAAGTCAGTGTTGGGCTCTGTGTTCATTTGTTTCTTCTTCTCTATTTCTCTGAATTTTTATAGGCAGATAAAAATAACATGGCTAATCTTCATAATAATATTTACCTATTCTTTCTTTTTTCTTATTAGAAAAATGTATACCAAATGGACCTTCTAACAGAGTATATAAAAGAGTGATCCCAAAGAAGAAGAACAACAACTAAAAAGTTCAGCCATTTAAAGTTATGTGGACAAAATTTATATTCCTTTCAAGCACTTTAAGGTTAAGATTTTTCTACTCAATGTTCACTTTTCATTGTGAAAATTGCTCTTAGAAACAAGAACCATTTGGGAAACCAAAGTTGATTTTACCTCCTACTAACTGATATTCCCAGCCTTCTAGAATCCCTGCAGCCCTCTGCCCCCACACTCTTCAGCTTCTCTTAATGCTCCTTCTTGGAAATGGAAAAACATAACACCAAGTGTTCATTTTTCTGAAAATATATCTTCCTCATTTTAACTTCAAATCATTTTTTGAAGGTCTGGAGGATGCTGCATCAGCAATCAAAAAATCAAGAGTGTTAGAAAAACATTTTGTGAAGTACAGGACGAAGTAAAGTGAACACTCAGCAGGCACATTCCTGCCTTTCTGTGTCACAGTTTGCCAGCGTGTTGTGCACAAATATGATCCATGTGACTCCTCCACAGTCTGTGTGTGTTTGAAGCAGTACTGCTGGCATTCAGAGATGGGTTGTGCTACCTATTTTAGGCATAGGAAAGAACTAAGACATTTGTGTTTGAAAATACATGGGAAAAGCTATGTACTCTAGTCAACACCTGTGGCTTTATTTCAACTTCATTAGTTTCAACTCTTCATTGGTTTCAAAAATATGCATCCTTGATGGGATATTTCTAGCCCCTCTTATTCCTTGTCTTCATAAGATATGAATGTTCAAGTGATTTGACAGTGAGCAAAGATATTTTTAGAATTGATGGTCATATCAACATTTTTATTCAAACAGCTGTTAAAGAGACAAACCAGAAAGGAAAAATTATAGGTAAGTCAGCAGTAGCTAAGGAGATATGGAAACATTTACTCTCCAGCTCTTTCATTTTTAGCCTGCTAATTTTCAGGTGACTGTTTCTTATATATGACATTAATTCAAAAATTTTGGCTTACCAAGAATGTTGTGAGCATATTCTTGTGAGAAGTAACTGGTAAAAAAAGATGAAAAACAATTGACTGGAGATGGAGACACAGTGGCATAATACTTGTAAAATGGGGACAAAACTACTTAATTGATAATTTAATTGGAAATTATATGCGTTTTAACACCGGGCACTGTGAAAAGTTACAGTAAAGGTCAGACTCATATTTACAACTCTCTTCAGCATTTCCACTTGTATATTTCACAAACCACTCAAATTCAGCATGGACAAAGCTGAACAAATCATCACCTTCCTCAAACTTTGTCCTCATTCAGCACTTTATATATCCAATTATGCAAGCAAGAAACCTGGCAGTCATCCTTGACTCCTCTCTTTTCTCTCATACCCCACAACTAATTAGTCATAAAAGTCCTGCTGAAATATTATACAAAGAGTAATAGAATGGTTGCCAAGGAATAAGGAGAGGTGGAGGTGGGAAGAAATCACGGGAGGAGTACATGGAGCTATATAAAAGGGCCACATGAGGGATCCTTGTAGTGATGGAAGTGTTCTGTATCTTGATTGTACCAACATCAATATCCTAGTGGTAATGTTGTATTACAATTTTGCAACATGTTACCACTGAGGCAAATTGGGTGAAGTACACATAGAATTTTTCTGTATTATTTCTTATAATTGCATGTGAATATACAATTATCTCAAAATAAAAAGTTTAACTAAAAAAAATGTCCTGTCAATTTTTACACCTAAAACATCTCTCAAATCTTTCAAATATGTCTGCTTTTCTCATTCTCACTGCCACATCTTGGTCCTAGTTACCATGATTCCTTACCTAAACTGTGGAAATACTCATCTGACTTAGTTATCTCTAATCACAATAATCTTTAAAAACTGTCTTGGGGCTTCCCTGGTGGTACAGTGGTTAAGAATCCGCCTGCCAATGCAGGGGACACAGGTTCGAGCCCTGGTCCAGGAAGATCCCACATGCCACGGAGCAACTAAGCCCGTGCACCACAACTACTGAGCCTGTACTCTAGAGCCCGTGAGCCACAACTACTGAGCCTACGTGCCACAACTGCTGAAGCCCACGCACCTAGAGCCCATGCTCCACAATGAGAGAAGCCACTGCAATGAGAAGCCCACGCACTGCAACGAAGACTAGCCCCTGTTCGCTGCAACTAGAGAAAGCCCATGTGCAGCAACGAAGACCCAACACAGCCAAAATAAATAAATAAATAAATAAGTAAATAAATTTATTAAAAAAAAAACTGTCTTTGGATTCTGACATTATCTTTCTTAGAAATATGTAATTGCTTCCCATTGCTGTTAGGATGAAGATTAAAACCTTTCATATGGCCCTTATGTGCTCGTTTCATACCACTTTTCATCCACTCTGAATTGGACCCACATAGATTTTCAGTTCCTGCAATGAACTCTGTTCCTCCCCATCTCAGGACCTTCCCCCATGCTCTTCCCTCTGCTTGGAATTTTCTTTCTCCTTCTCCCCTTCTCAGATCCCAGTCTAGGGCAGATGCCCCTGTGATGCACTCTCTAAACATCTTTAGAGTATTGGTCAAAACTGTAATTAAATAGTTAATTTTGGAAGTAGTTTTTTTTGTTTGTTTGTTTTGTTTTTTTGCGGTACATGGGCCTCTCACTGTTGTGGCCTCTCCCGTTGCGGAGCACAGGCTCCGGACGTGCAGGCTCAGCGGCCATGGCTCATCGGCCCAGTCGCTTCGCGGCATGTGGGATCTTCCCAGACTGGGGCACGAACCCGTGTCCCCTGCATCGGCAGGCGAACTCTCAACCACTGTGCCACCAGGGAAGCCCTGGAAGTAGTTTTAACTGTCTTTCCCACAAGAGTACAGGATGTCCCCTACATAGAAACAAGTTCTGTTCCGAGAGTGCATTCGTAAGTCCAATTTAAGTCCAACAAAGTTAGCCTAGGTACCCAACTAACACAATAGGCTATGTAGTACTGTACTGTAATAGATTTATAATACTCTTCACACAAATAATACATAAAAAAACAAACACAAAAAATAAAGAAACCATTTCTAATCTTACAGTACAGTACCTTGAAAAGTACAGTACAACAGCTGGTGTACAGGCGCTGGCAGCGAGTGAACAGGCAAGAAGAGTTACTGACTGGAGGAGGGAGGGGAGGTGGGGGATGATAGAGCTGAAGGATCGTCAGCAATAGGAGATGGAGAGCAAGTTGCAATTTCACTGACACCTGACACTGATGGACACAAGTTCGCATCTTTGAAAGTTCACAACTTGAAGGTTCGAATGTAGGGGAATCACTGCATAAGTTCCAGGAAGGCCAGTACCATTTGTTTGTTTTTCACCGTCATATTCCCAAGTGCTGATCAAACACCATGTACATAGCAAATTGCTTAATATATATTTTTATTGAATGAATGTTGAGTGCTTTACAGTGAGGTGGCATCATTTAACTTACCTCAGATATTGTATTTTGACAAGTCCCATATATATTTTTTTAACTGCAATGTCTCAATAGTCAATCAGATATAGGTGACCAAAAGAATATAACCCAAGTGTATCCATTTGAAAAACACAGATATATCTATTTTCTAGATAATTTTCAAGGGTCTACCTTCATGTTTTTTGAAGGCATGACAGATATAGTAACTAAATCAGGGGGCAATTTTTAAATTTTCCCTTCCCCTCAAGACACAGGAGACACAGGAAAGTACAGATAAAGGCATGAAAGGCAGTTGTTTCCATGACCACCCATTAAAAGTATTTTTTTTGTTGTCCTTAGATCACTCAGATCATATTTAGTATATACTGAATCACATACATTGGTGTTATTATGTGAATTTCCTCTGATTTCCACTGAAAATTCCATGTAGCATCAACACATCATTGTAGGGCCACACTTTTAATGCATTTTTAAGTTGTATGATTTAGACCATGGACATAAGTGTGAAATTTGCATTTGCTGGTCTTTTCACCTCTCATGTCAGAGCCCTATTTTCTTTTGTCATTCCCATAGACAATTTCCATCAATGTAGCATCCTATGCTATAGTTCTATCTATATATTAACATACTAACTGATTTTTAAGGAGAAACTTCCTTCAATAGAATTTGCTTTTCAAATAGAACTCTTTTGGACGCAAAGGCTTCAAAATATAAAGAAATAAAATTGTAGGGATGAATGACTGCCATTAAAATTGATATTTTTGAGCTGTGGACTTTTATAAAACTTACTAATTCTCTAAAAATAACAAGAAGTGAAGTAGAAAGTAATATGCCAGAAATATTTGATGCTGGAAACTCAAAGCAACTCATGGAAGGCAATATTTTATCTGGCTTTTATATATTATGCATATCCATTTCCTTAAACTTTTTTTCAAGTCTTCCAAATATATTTTAAATGTAATATTCATTTTTAATACTAATTGTTGATATTTATATTATAGCAAAATGTATATTTGTTTGGGCAAATCTACATAACTTTGTTCAGTGCTCATTATCAGTTCTTACTATAACATTTTATCAAGATTTATTGTTTTCTTTCTTCATAAAAAATAGAACAGCTTCAATTACTTTTCAGGAAGAATACTTAGAGAATATACATCTCAAGTCTTTGCATATATGAAAATATCTTTGTGGATATGATAAAGAGCCAATAATTAGAAGTCTAGAAATAAACACACAGTCATCAATTTGGGAATTTCAATAGATGGGATGATTTTATCTTTTAAAGGGTTAAAGAAATTAAAATAATAAATTTCAAGTTACACTAAGGAATTCACTAATAAACAGTTACACACAGCCACTGGTGCTCACATTTCTTTAGCCAAAGCAAGTCATATATGTCCATCCCTAACTTCATGGGAGGTGGGCAAATGATATCCTAACTTAAGCCCAGAAAGAGAGGGAAACATAACTATTTGCAAACAAGTAATCACCATGTATGATAGAGAGCGAGATAGAAAGATAGATAGCTTATAAAAAAACTATATATATATATATATACACATATATATATATACGTATATATATGTGTATATATATATATACACACACACATATATATATATAAGAGATGTATTGCTAGGTTTATATATATCTATATATCTATATATCTATATATATATGTATGTAAGAGATGCATTGTTAGGTTTATCCTAGTGAAACATTCAAATAAGTGACCCCATAAACTTCTAGAGGGAAAGACTTTACTTTCAAAAGAATAAAATCAACTTCTATACACACTTCTCTACAATACGACATATTATAAAACAATAGAGCAACATCCATCAGAATTAAGAGAAATGATTACTTAAATATTTTCACTGGATTAATCTGTAACATATTGTTTTGCACTTTGTCCCACATTTCCTGTTTTTCTTTTTTCCTCCTCATTTCCTTCTTTTAGATTTATTTTTTCTCCTTCCATTTTTTCCTCATCACCATCTTGAAATACATATTTCTATTTTATTATTTGTGTTTATCCTAGAGTTTTTATAAAACCTAGGATTTGAGATAATTGTAAGAAATAATACAAAGATTGTAGGAAATAATAGAAAGATATTCCATGTTCACTTATCCATTTCCCCGCAATGGTGGTGTCTTGAAGAACTATAATACAATATCAAGACCAAGATTCTGACAATGATACAGTCAAGGTGTAGAGCAGTTCATCACTGCAAAGATTCCTCCTGTTCTCCTTTTATAGCCACATCCACCTCCTTTCCCACTTGCCTCCATCCCTGGCAACCACCTACCTGTTATCTATGTCTATAACCTTATCATTTCAAAAATGTTATATACATGGAATTACAGTGTGTGACCTTTAAGGATTGACTTTTTATACTCAACATAATTCCCTGGAGATTCTTCCAGGTCGTTGAATGTATGAATTTCTTCATATTGCTGAGTAGAATTTCATGGCATAAATATACCACAGTTTGGTCATTAATCTGTTGAAGGACATCTGGGTTTTTTTCCAGTTTTTAATTGTTAGGAATAAGGCTATGATAAAAATTTGTGTACAGGTTTTTTTGTGTTAACCTAAATTTATATTTGTCTAGGATTAATGCATAAGGGGTACACTTGCTGAGTTGTATGGTAGTTGCATGTTTAGTTTCATAAGAAATAGCTGAACTGTTTTCCACAGTGCTTGCCCTATTTTATATTCCAAGTGTAGTTTCTTCATGTTCTAGCCATCTTTAAGTGTTATCATTATTATTTTACCCATTCTTACAAGTGTGTAATGATATATCATTGTGACTTTAATTTGCCTTTCCTTAATGGCTAATGATATTGAGCATTTTTTTTTATTAATAGAATTTATTTTTGTAGAGCAGTTTTAGATTCACAGCAAAATTGAGTGAAAGGATACAGGAACTTCCCATATATCCCTGCCTCTACACATACATAGCCTCCTCCACCATCAACATCCCCCATCAGAGTGGTACATTTATTACAATTGATGAATCTACATTGTATGGATTTTGACAAATGTATAATGATATGTATTCACCATTACAGTATCACACAGAGTAGTTTCATTGCCCTAAAAATCATTTGTGTTCCACCTATTTATCCCTTCCCTCCCTCCAGTCCTTGGAAACCACTGATCTTTTTACTGTCTCCATAGCTTTGACTTTTCCAGAATGTCATAGAGTTGGAATCATACAGTATATAGCCTTTTCAGATTGGCTTCTTTCACTAAGTAATACACACTTAAGTTTCCCCCATGTCTTTCATGGCTTCATAGCTCATTTCTTTTTAATGTTAAATAATATTCATCATCTGGATGTACCACAGTTCATTTATCCATTTACTTACTGAGGGACATTGTGCTTGCTTCCAAGTTTTGGCAATTAATAATAAAGCTGCTATAAACATCTGTGTGTTGGTTTTGTGTGGACATAGTTTTCAACTCCTTTGAGTAAATACCAAGGAGTATAATTGTTATACTGTATGGTAAGAGTATGTTTAGTTTTATAAGAAACTGCCAAACTGTCTTCCAAAGTGGCTGTATCATCTTGAATTCCCACCAGCAATGAATGAGAGTTCCTATTGCTTCAAATCCTCATCAGCATTTGGTGTTGTCAGTGTTCTGGATTTTGGCCATTGTTACACATGCGTAGTGGTATCTTATTGTTGTTTTAATTTACATTTCCCTTATGACATTTGAGGTGGAACATTTTTTTATATGCTTGTTTGCCATCTGTATATTCTTTTTTGGTGAAATGTCTGTTCATGTCTTTTGCCTATTTTCTAGTTGAATTGTTTGGTTTTTTATTGTTGAATTTTGAGAGTTCTTTATATAGTCTAGATAGTAGTCCTTTGTTGAAAACGTGGTTTGCAAGTATTTGCTCCCATTCTGTAACTTGTTTTTATGTGTTCTTAGTGAAGTCTTTTGCAGAGCAAACATTTTTTTTTTTAATTTCGATGAAGTCCAATTTATTGATTTTTAAAAAATGGATTCTACTTTTGATGTCAAGTCTAAGAACTTTTAGATTCATCCTGAATCCTAGAGATTTTTCTCCTATGATTTTTCTAAAAGTTTTATAGTTTGACATTTTACATATGTTTGTGATCAATTTTGTGTTCAATTTTGTGTAAGATGTGAGGTTTAGGTCAAGGTTCATCTTTTTTGCCTAAGGATGTCCAGTTGCTCTGTCACAATTTATCAAAAAGACCATCCTTCCTCCATTTCATTGCTTTTCACCTTTGTAAAAAGTCAGGTGGGCATATTTGTGTGGTTCTGTTTCTAGTTCTCTATTCTGATCCATTGATCTCTGTGTTTATCTTTCTGCCAACACTGCATAGTCTTGATTACTATTTATATACATATATACATTATATCAACTTTCTCTTCCTCTCCCTTTCACACACTCTCTCTCTCTCTCTCTCTCTCTCTCTCATATATACATACATACATACACACACATATATATAAAGAACATGTAATGCTGGATGAAAGATAAATATATATTTTATATATATATATATATATATATATATATTGCTCTGATGTCAACTTTATCAGGTATAATATAGACATTCCTGCTTTCTTTTGATTAATTTTATATGGTATATCTTTTTTTATCCTTTTAAATTCAACCTACCTATGTCATATTTGAAGTGAGTTTCATATACAGTTGACACTTGAACAATGTGGAGGTTAGGGGTGCCTGTCTCCTGTGCAGTCAAAAAGCTGCATATAACTTTATAGTCTTCCCTCTGTATCTGAAATTCTGCATCCATGGATTCATCCATCTGCAGACTGTGTAGTACTATAGTATTGAAAAAAAATTGAGTAAAAGTCGATCTGTGCAGTTCAAACCTGTGTTGTTCAGGGGTCAACTGTATTCATCATATTGTGGTATCATGTTTTTTTAATCCACTTTGCCAATATCTCCTTTTCCTTGATGTATTTAGACCATTTATATTTAAGGTAATTATTGATATATTAGGGCTTAACTCTGCCATTTTATTTTTTGTTTTATGTTTGGCTCCTTTGTTTCTTTATTCTTACCTTCCTTTTGGTTATTTGTTTATTTATCTTTTTTTCCCTTTGGGTTATTTGAACATTTGTTTTAGGATTCTATCTTGACTTATTAGTAGTTTTATTGAATATATCATCTTCTTAGTTATGATGATATAATTATCATCTATATTGCCTCCAAGTGAATATATAAGATCAATTCCCTACTGGGCCACATTGCCATTAGGGAGTGTGGAAGTGGAGGACTAACCTACACCATTTTGTTGCTGCAGGGTGGGTAGCAGACGCTCAGCTACCCACTAGACCTCAGTAACACCAGGGGAGGGGAGTAAGTGGAAGTAGAGTACCAACTAGCTACACTCCTCATAACTTCCAATGACTTAATGTCATATTGGGTGGAGACTTAACTCCCCATGGAGCCTCCTGACCCTAAGGCAAGGGGAGAGCAGAATGTCACCAAGCCAATCTCCTGTTATTGGACCAACTTGTTGGTGTAGGGTGGAACTGGAAGCTCATATTACCATTGGATCCTAGTGACAAATGAGGGGGGAGGCAGGTGGCATGTCAACTAGCCCTGTTTTACATCACCCCCTTCAGTCTTGTTGCTGCTGGGTAAGTGTGGTTGTTCAGCTTCCCAATGGACTTCATTGATCTCTGAGGTTGGGGCAAAGTGGAGTGCTTACTAGCATTGACTTGCACCACTTTGTTCAGTCTCATGACTTCTGGGTAGCAGTGGAGACTCAGCTCACCATTAGAGCACATGGACACTACCCTTGGGGGGTTTGGGAGCACTATCTGATTCTCCTGAGAAGGAATGGAAGATCATTCCTCTGTTTGACCTGCCAATACCACCTGTCAAGGTGCCAATACCACCTGTTTCCATTAACAGTGTAAGGAAGATTAGCTCCTTGTTAGGCTCCACCAACAACACCCAGCAGGGGAATCGAAGCATGCTGTCTGCTCCAACAGGGCTGAAAGATGGGATGAAGATCAATTCCTCACTTGGCCCTGCTGAAACTACAGTAGGGGTGGGTGATGGGGGAGTACTTCCTATTGGTGTTTGACTGGAGTAGGGTGGTGTGATGGACTGAATTATATCCCCCTCCCCCTCCAAATTCATGTGTTGAAGCTCTAACCACCAATATGATTGTATTTGGAGATAGAGCTTTTAAGGAGGTAATTAATAATGAGGTCATAAGGATGAGGCCCTAATTGGTAGGACTGGTGTCTTTATAAGAAGAAGAAGAGAGACCAGAGATCTCTGGTCATGTGAGGATATAGCCAGAAGGCAGCTGTCAATCCAGGAGGAGAGGCCTCACGGGAAAACAATCCTGACCTATGATCTTGGACTTCTAGCCTCTAGACTGTGATAGAAAATATATTTCTCTTTTTTAAACCATGCAGTCTGTAGTATTTTGTTATGGTAGGGTGTTCTATATATTTCAATTAGATCCTGTTTACTGGTTATATTATTCAGTTCTATATGCTTGTTGATTTTCTGTCTGATAGTTCTATCAGTTAGGATGCTGAAGTCCCCAACTATAATTATAGATTTGTCTTTTCTTCCTGTCAGTGCTATCAGCTTTTGTTTCATGTGTTATGGCAACCCAGGGCAGACTTTTATAGGCAGATACAGCCAAAATGTTTTCCAGTTGTTAGGCCACCATTTCCTAGTCCTTTGGTTACATAGAGCAGGTTTTTCTTGGAGCTTTTCTTTTCCTGTGCCTGTTGGTATTTCTGGGTTGGGGGCTTCTGTAGTACGCTGTCTGGTATATATGGGGGATAATAAAGAGACCCAGAGAACTCACCACTGTATCCTTTCTCATGTTCTGAGGTCCCTAGGCAGCTCGTCTTCTTTCCATCTGTCAGGGATTTCCTAGGCTGGTTTGTTGTGTTATGTCCAGTGTAATTTTAGTTATAAAGGGAAGGACCTGGAAGGAATATGGCTGCTCTATCTTGGTGATAGCTATAGTATGTTTCACTAATGTTATCAAAATCTAAAATTAATAAGTATATTTATCCTTCTCCCAAACATTGCAAGGACATCGAAGACTTTAACTATGATCATTTTACTTTCAGTTCTTTATTTTATTGGTTTAGAAATATTAAACTTATAATTTCTGTCTTATAATTGCAATATCTAAACTTTTTGATGGTCTAAAGTCATTGTCATTGGTTATTGCCGACTGCCACTCAATTCATTGCTTTTGTGTGTGTGTATAGTCAGAGAAGTGTTTGTTTTATTTATGCAAAAATGTTAACAATGTTCATCTCTGAGTGATGAATTTATGGATAATTTTATACTACATTTTTATACATTTTATTATTTTCCAAATTTCCTACTATAAGTATAGATTACGTTTATAGTCATATAAAACCATAAATCTTTTTCTTTTGAAGCTAACATTTCTCATTAGAAAGCTAAGCTTATTGAATATGCCATATATCCACTCAATTAAGTGAAAATGATTTTAATTAAACAAATCATTAACTTGGAGAATAAATCTGTATATGAAAGTACAATTAATTAATTTGCTAATTTTTTAACCTGTTGTGGTCATTACCCTATGTTTTCCTTGGTGAGGTTGTCTATAATGAGCCAATATGCAAATATTTTCTCTCCCATAATTGTGGTTAAATCGGGACAACTAATGTCAATAAAATAAATGTTTAATTTAAAATGTATTTGAAAGAAGAGCCCCAGTCTGGCTGGATTTGTTAGTTTTGTGTCAGATGGTGAAGAGACCTGTAAACAGAAATGCTGGAGAGGTTTGAGGGAAGAACACAGGATATTGGTGGGAAGATGATAAGAATCTTTATGGTAGTTACTGGTAGAAATGTTAGAAACACTGCTGTGGAACAATATAGCCAGACAGAAAAATACCATATCTTTAGAAATCCTCAAGGAGTGAGCTTTTTCTGCCTCCTTTAATATTATCATTTGGAGTTGAACAACCTAATTAGGCCTTATCACATTTCTGTAGGGTGAGTATGGATTTGGTGTAAGCCATATCCACAAAGGCTTCCACATTAGTTGGCCAGTCAATAGCATGTGAACCTGAGGCAGCTTCTTTGATCTTTGCTTTTCTGCCTACTGCTAGTGATCCCTTAGGCTGGCGTGCTTAGTGGTCAGCTCTCTTGTTTTTTTCCCCATCTTTCTATGGCACGATATTGAATCTCAAATTTTTTCTATTTTTTTTTAATTTTGGGGGGCTCTGTTAAAAGATAGATGGTGCCATTCCATTCTCCTCATACTATTATATCATTGAAATCTTTTTTAACATTTAAAATGAATTTAGGATTGCATCAAAGTAGCTAGACAGGGCAAAATAATCTGTGAATACATATAAAGTTCTTTACAGGGACTGGTATTTAGTAGATGTTCAACAAATACTCCCATCTGTCTTGATTAAACTTCTAGAGAGAAGAAATGTCCTCTAAGCTATTTAATTTACTTTTTAATTCAACAAATGTTTTAATTCAACAAATATTATATTGTCTGCATAGTTTATTTTCTGTTCATTATTTTTTTCTGCTATTTTTATGATTAGCAGACTAGACGTGTCATTACCCATAATGTAGAAATATGATGATAGTGCACATATATCCATTGTGCAAAAAATGAAGCAGTGCGGTATAGGACAATAAATGCTTGTCTTTGAAGACCTATGTGATTATCTGGCCTGCTCCACTTTATAGTTGAATGACCATAAATCAATCACTTATTCCCTTTGAATCTCAGCTCATGTACAAAAATGGAGCCAATGATACAGACATTGACTGTCTAATAGAATTGTTACACATAGCAATTTACAAAACATTTAAAAAATATGTGCCAAGATTTTAAAGTGCTATATAAATGTGTTGTGTATCTAAATATATTAGCTACTCACTTAATTTTAAAGGTTTCATTTTATGCTGAGGTCAAAGTTCTTTGAAAATGTTCCACACAATATTTATAGTGTACAATAAGTGTAAATGATTACTTTTTTATAGGTGAGGAACTTTAGTCAGAGAAATTAAGCAGGAGGATAAACTGAGAATAGAATTTCAGTCTCGTTCTCAATCTGATATTTTTATGTGGTAGGTCATATCTTCACCTGTTTCTGAAAACTAAAATTAATGAAAATGTCTTAATGAATAATGAAATGAAAATAACAAGTTATAGAATGTTCAGCTGTAGAGTTTGTGAAACTGTATAGTAACCTCACTGATAGGCAAACACATCTTGTCCAAGAGTGTACGTTTCAGTTCAGAGTTCATAAATGAGAAAGCTTAATTTAAAATGTGGTCAAATATATAGTACAGTACAGAATCTTGTCCCCTTCTCAGATAGTAGGGTATAGATTATATGAAATTAAGAGTTCTTTCCTATTTTAAATTCAATCACCAAGCAATTTATAGAAGCTTAGTTTAATCTGGAAGTATCAAAAACCTAATACAGTTGAAGTACCTATTAAACAATTTAAGACATCTGTTATCATAAATGATATTAAAGTAATGAAGAGGTCAAAAAATCATTTGATAGTTGTTTCTTTGAGACCAAATCCACATACCACAAAGCTGATCAGTAAAGGAACAACCAAGAGGATTGTCTGTGCTTTGTAGATGTTCTGACCACAGTATTCTTTTTTAGATTTAATCTCATTGGCAAAACACAATACAGTAGCTGCTTTAGTTACAATGAATTTTGGTTATGTCACTTTGAATCACACTCTAATCACAGAAAATGAAGACAATGAAAAAAAAAGCCTGTGTTCATTTCAAATATATTCATGAGCCATAGACCCAGGGCATTGTTTTCCTGATCATATCCCCAAAGATGTCAGTCAGGCCTTTTCAAATCCAGCCATCTCTTTTGTCAATAAGTCTGCTTAAGAGATGAGATGATTTTGATTCAAATTCAGTATCAAAATATCAAGCCCAACACAGTAATCTCAAACATTACCTCTGCATTACCTCTAACTCAATATGCAGAAAACACTTACCCTCTGACATTTCAGAGTAATAAATCAGCACCATCTGTCCCTGGGCTCTGCTTCTTCTCTCCTCCTTACACTCTGCTCAAGGGCATTCATCATGTTCCTTCCATTAGTGCACACCATAAAGATGTGTTGTTCTGACATCTGTATAGCAGCCAAAGTTACACTGCAGGGATGCCAAAATACCTTATCATATTGTCATGAATGCCAGCCCCTTTTTTCCCCATTGAAAAGCTCTTTTGCTGTCTGGAGAAAAATGGCTGCACATAAATTTACCATTATTGGTTGCATTTTGTTTGAGAAGAACCCAATGTCAATTACATTACTGCTTGATCTTAGAGTGATTTCAAACATCAGATAGTGAGCATGAGAATGGAGAAATATAATCCTGTCTTCAAATATGACAATGCCCCAAATTGTAACTAATTTGACAGCTTCTGAATATAGGGTTTATATACTGCAGATTAGTTTTGTTCCTCGCAGAAAAAAAGTGTATTATGGTACACAGATTTAACAATTGTGACTCCACTAATCCTAAATGACCTTGAAAATTGTTGCTATGTGGTGATTTATATTTTATAATCATATTCAATAACTCTGCTTTAGAGGAGAGAGTTAACATAGCATGCAGCCTATGTTTCTCTAGTCACCATTCCATCTTCTATAACACTTCAGAGGTGAGACAAACTTTATTCCTCTGAGAAAATGCTTCCTCCCAGGATGTGATGCAATTGAAGAATAAGTAAATGGGACTAAAAGTGGTGATATACATGGTTTTCAGGATTCCCTTACAATACTTCCAAATAAGAACATTTGGGATGGTTTTATGGAAGGAGCAGAGGCAAATAGTTAGGAATCTTCACTTGTTATCCCATATTTAATTCTCCCAAAAGTTCTGTTTTATGGGAAGAAACAGTCTCAGAGAAGATGAGCAATTGAGTAACTTTTCTGAGCCACATATTCCCCATTTGGATAAAAGATTAGATACCTCTAAGACATCTAATAGTTATGGCAGTCTGTGATTCTTACTTATTCCCACCACACCCCCTTTCAGGATCTGCCACACCTCAGATTCCAGAATACTACAGAGGTTGTTGTTATGTGTGTTTAGGGGTAGTGGTTGTGCAGGGAAGGGGAGGGGTATATGAGACCCATGAATCTTGCTTTTTGTCTTCTTCTAACTTTGATGCTTTAGCTCATGCCTTGCACCTCAGTATCCCCAATCACTGGATTTACTGCCTGGAATACAAGTTCCCTAGTGTCTAGGTCTCCTGCCAGTGGACTTGTTGCCTTTTAAGTGCTTCTAAAATACTTAAACAATATTTTTTTCAATGTCATGTCTTCCTGAATTCCCATTACTTAGTTATCCTCTGCTTTCCATGCTGGCCTGATTTCCAGATTTCAAATCTTCCTTTAGATTTATAATCCAGTGTTCTGAACCATATGTTTGAAGTAAACAAACCCTAATATTACCGTGTTGTCTGGATTTTTTTCATCTTGCAGTTTTACCTCAACTTTTCCCAGTTTTGCCTTTCTTAACTGCAGTCTGATTCCCAACTTTGACAAAGTTAGTGATCGAAGTGCACATTTTTTCTGATCTTAATATTGATTGGTGCATGTATGAGTGTGTTGTTAACGAGGAAAAAAACCCCCACTCTTCCTAATGTCCACCCTTCTTTATCTTCTTTATTACATTATCCTAAAAGATCTGTTTTTTAGGAATGATTCTGTTTGGGTTGTTGGAACTATAGAGACCTATGAACCACTTCTGCAACGCTTAGGTGATTGTCTCATTAGAAACACAAAAGACCAGGTAAGGTAAAAGAGAAGAAAATGTACCATGCCAATATTTTTTTTAAAAATCACAAATAGAAAACCAAATATTTTACTTTTTCTGAAGGCTAAAACATAGTTATCATTAAGTTAGAATTTTTCTTGATTAGGTTATAAGTGGAACACTATAGAAGGATGAATGAGTTCACATTACAAGTCATTTTACTCTTGCAATTTGGATGTAAAATATAGTTTACATTTAAATTGTAAAATGAAAAATGTGTCAGGCAACTTAGAGAAGTATATGGCACTTATATTGCAAGTCCCTTAATATGACCATTTAGTTTATATGACCACCTGTAGTGCCTATTCAATGTGAGGATAAGTTTTAATTGAGGTATGACAAAAAAATGTTTTTGGGAGAAAATGAATTACATGGACAAAAATATGTTTAATCAAAATAACATCAGTGGATTCCACCTAGGAACATTATCTTTACTTGTGATTATATTATTCTGGAAAATAAATGATAAAATTGAGAATTGTGACCAAAATTACAAAACACAAGATGTTTTAAGAATAAAGGCATTCTTTTTCTTTAGGGGTTTACACAACCATTTTGTCTCATTATGCCTTATTGGTGTAAACCCCTGAAACAAAACTGCATGTATTATTAAAAATGGCCACCAGAAATCCCTGGCCAACCAGCATCCTCCTTGCAATTTCTGTATCACCCTTATTTAACTAACAGTTACAGTGGCATTTATCTTTTCCTAGTCTAGGAATGCAAGCATTGCTATCTACAATATTTTTATTTAAACTATTATAAAAAGCATATCTTTGTCATATTTAATATCTTTTGTGCTACCAACAAGAAAGACTATTTTCTTTTAGATCAAAGAGTCTTTATAATAATCTTCTATAAAAACAAAAAAGCAAAATCAATTCTGTGATGTGAGAGCATATTTTTTTCCATTATACTCCAACTCTAAAAACTGATCAAAATTATAGCAAAGAAGCCATTTTCCCAGGTTTGAGTTTATATTTTAGAAATACATACACACACACGTCTCCTAACTTGATTTTTTTTTTTTTTTTTTTTTTTTTTGCTGGTACGCGGGCCTCTCACTGTTGTGGCCTCTCCCGTTGCGGAGCACAGGCTCCGGACGCGCAGGCTCAGCGGCCATGGCTCACGGGCCCAGCCGCTCCGCGGCATGTGGGATCTTCCCGGACCGGGGCACGAACCCGTGTCCCCTGCATCGGCAGACGGACTCTCAACCACTGCGCCACCAGGGAAACCCTCCTAACTTGATTTTAAAATGAGGTTGAGTCTTCCAATATACACTATGTGGGTTTAGGCAATTGCCCATATCAAATTTGTGAAATGTATTGATTTTTAATGAAAATATATTGAAAGGGTGGGAATACCATAACATTTCAACTATCTTGCCTATAACCAAATAAAGTGAAGTGTGTTTGTTTTTAAATTTACTCTTAGCTTATCAGTGCTGTTGTCAAAAAGAAGGCATAGTCTCAGGCAGAATACAGGTGTCAACATTTTTGGATTTCATTTTCTCTAAATAGGCTTCTTTTTGAATAAGATTGCATTCAAAGGCTGTCTTTCAAGACAGTTCTATTTCTCTTTGAAGTGAGAATTTTCTGTTCCTACGTTTGCATTTTTAAAAGTATTTTAGAAGGAAAAGATGTCACCTCAAATCAGTGACGCAACACTTACTAACTTGAAAATTTAAAGTCAACCATGGTACTCTATAATTAATATACTTCAAAATTTCCTTCAACTACTCTTCAGCGTGGCATTCTGATAAACAAATCCTTTGAAAACTCACAGCCAAGAGTAAGAGTAGAATAATTATTTGGATCTTGTGAACAGAATTAGAGAAAAGGAAAAACACTTTTATCACTCTTCTGAAAATAACTGATCAGATAGGCCTGATTTTTTCTTCATAAGTACAAAAGGCCTGGGATTCCTGATATCCATTCCATTTCACAGTTCTGGCACCATGTTTATATTTAAGTTTCTCTGGTAAAATGTTTTCAAAATCATGGTAGCAAATAATTCTGCTTTTGTTTTTTTGTTTGTCTGTTTTTTGACGAGTCTTCCTGAAAAATCTGTTTTTACATACATATGTTTCAAGAGAAAATTAAAGACATTTTAAGGGCTTTGCAGGGAAATGTAGAAAAAATGTTAGTAGAGATGACAAGTCTATTAACATTACGACCTTTCTTTTGATGTTTTCTTAATTTCTGCCCATGAAGGAATTTAGAATATGTCACCTCAAAATATGCCACTATAGCATGTTGATCATTTTGAATTAATAGCAGATGCAAGAACAGCACTCTGACTCTACTTTTGATTCCTGAAAGCAGGGGATGAAATTCTTATATGAGACATATCCTCTCTATACTAGAAGGAAAGAAACATTCTTTTTTTTTTAATTTTGTATTAATTTGTATTAGAGTATAGTTCCTTTCTTATCAAGGATGAAAAATAGAGACCAAGAGAATTCTATACAAAGAGACCTTGTTAAAATAAATCTTATCTTCCTTCAGCCTCCCCACATAATTTAACTACTTTTCCACAATTGCCTCTCGCACTTCAACCCACTACAGAAGCATGTAGGTTTGACATTTCTTTGGGTCTTCATTCCTTATAAGGGCCCCCGTCTCACATAAACTTAATATAAATGTATATGCTTTCCTCTTGTTGACCTGTCCTATGTCAGTTTATTTCTCAGGCTCAGCCAAAAAACTCTAAGAGGGCAGGGGTAAAAATTTGCCTCCCCTATACCCATGTAAGAATGTAAAGAGAAGAAGACTAATAATTATTAATTAAATATTGTCAAAGCATGTGAGGGGAAAATATCTGTGAAAAAACAGGCTCTTTTCTATTTTTTTCTTTAGTTTTCCAGTCTAGTGGCTCTATTACATCCCTGGCAATAATCAAGCCAGGGTTCCTGAAAAAAATGGGTCTCTTTTGGCCTGTAAGGCAAATGTATGTAACTGCTCACCTGTTCTAACAAGACTGCTACTTGGTAAGTTTAGTTTAATCTTTAATGGATAGTATTTATTATTTTTCCTTTTCTGCTAGCTCTTTGTGCAGCTATGTAGCCATTTACTTTCTCTTTGTGTGAGTTCATACGTTTATAAAATCTGATACCTTCCTCTCAGATGTCTTAACAAGTGGAATGCTTGTGAAATGCTTGGAAAGTTGTGAAAGCTACTTCCTATTTAGAACATGTAATAACCAGCATCTTTCTGCTTTGAGAAATTAAAATACTTAGTCAAGATTGTAGTAAGAAAAATCCTCTTAGATTGTAGTACTATCACCTAAGTAAGGGTCAGCAAACTATGGCCCACATGCCAAATCTTCTCTGAAACCAGTTCTTGTAAATAAAGTTTTATTGGAACACAGTCACACTCATTTGTTTATATACTATCTATTGCTGCTTTCACACTGCAACAACAGAGTTGAGTAGTTGAAATAGACTGTAGGTTCTGTAAAGTCTAAAATATTTACTAATTGGCCCTTTATAGAAAAAAAATTGCTAACTGCTCACCTAATCAACATTATCTTGAGTTCTGTTGAGATTATTCATGTGTCAAGATTTGCATTAAGAAGTATTCATTTTATAACAGATAGGCCCCTATATACTGTTTACTATAAATAGATATACATTAATTCCCTTCTCTCAATCCTACATCTTCCCTTTAAGAACTGGGACTTTATGAAAATTTATCAGGAATTCCCTTGCAGTCTGGTGGTTAGGACTCAGTGCTTTCACTGCTGGGGCCTGGTTTCAATCCTTTTTTGGGAAACTAAGATCTCACAAGCCACATGGTGCAGTAAAAAAAAAAACAAAAAATGAAAATCTATCATCTCTATTCCTACACTGGTGCTGTGAAAAATCTGTCTCATTAACTCATTCATTCATTTATTCATTCATGTTTACTTAGTAATTACTATGTCAGCCACTGTGCTAGATGCTTGTGCAATAGCGGTGAAAACCTCAGAGACAGTCCTTGCTTTCCCAAAACTGACCTGTAAGTTCTATGCATTCCTTCTCATGGCCAATCTTTCCTGCAACATCTCCCAATTATTTCCCTCCCTACCCCTTGTGGGTCAGACTGGACTATTCACTAACCTCCAAAGGCAATACTGTATTATTCTTTCCATCTGGAATACCTCTCTGTTCCACTGCCAGCTGTCAAGATCCTAACATGGGTTTCCTCGTAAGATGAAAGCCTGGCTTGTTTTACAGTTTTTCCTTTCAATCCTCAAATTTCAAGAAGTGGTATATAATTGATATAAACAAGTAGTAAAGCTATGATTATCCCCCCCAAAAAAACAAACAAACAAAGAAAACCAATAATGATGGACTAGACTTTGTGAGAAAACCTTGAAAGAAGGTGAAGGGCAATAGATAATCAGCTTGAAGAAAGAAAAACGTAACCCAAAAACATATGAGGGACTATTCTACTATAAAACACAGGAGTAAACACCATGATTGTAGAAAGGTAATACCAGGAGTAAGAAGAAACTCAAGGGCAACCAACAGCAAGGATAATTGGAGTACCACAGAATGGGAAACTGGTCACTTTGACCACTGAAATTTACATCCCACCTGACATTTGGAGTAGATAGTAGCTGTGTCAGTGTCTACTTTTAGGCAAAAACAGATTTGAGAGGTGAGGAGAAACTCCTCATGATACATGAGATGATTTTTTTTTTTGGTAGTACACTGACATTTTTAAAAATTAATAGTTATATGTAACTGGCATAGTAACCTATGATTTCATGGATATAACTACCTAGAGTGAGTTTAAATTGAGTTAAAAGTGAATTAACTTAAAGTTATTAACAAAATAAAATTATAGTGGTGTTCAGATATAAAAATTGTGAAAGTGATAAACAAATGACTTAAGTTTGAGAAATACTGTACTAGAATATGTATTACAAGAAGAAAAAATAAATCTAAGATGAGAAAGTCAAATATAAGAAAAAACGATGAATAAAGGACCAAAGGGTAACAGATTATGCCACCCCAACATATGCCACTTTTGGCATAAGCATTATTTTGAGCTGAAGGCAATTGAGAAGAAGCCAATGCAAGAGAAGATTTTTCCCCTTGTTTGTCTAAGAATAAGACATAAATTTACAAAGGCATTCCTCATCCTCTCTCTACCAGAGGACAAAAGTTTACCAGAGAAAACTTTAAAGTTTTACCAGAGAAAATTTTAGACCCTTAACAGCCTGGAGAATGCACCAGAGGAGTCTACATAACAAACTTTACTGATTAGCCTTTACCTCTGCCCTTGTAGATATAAAACGGCTTTCCTTTGTCCTGTCATTTCTCCACAAATTTATTGTTCTTTATTGAAAATGCCATGTAAACTGGAATTCTAAGCCAATTTGGGTACTTATTTCTCCCTGGGTATCTCCTACATATGCATGAGGTATACATGTTAATAAACTTCTGTTTGTTTTTCTCTTGTTAATCTTTTATTACAGAGGTCTCAGCTAAGAACTCAGAAGGGTAGAGGAAAAATTATTCTTTCTCCCCTACAGAAAGTAATACAAATTGTTAAAACTGATAACTGTTGATGGTAAGAAAAAAAAGTTAAATTCGAAACTGGAACTGAACTCCACATTTTAAAAGGGAAAGAGGAAGAGGGAAAGCAGGAAGAAAAGAGGTATGTAGGACTTTCCTGATGGTGCAGTGGTTAAGAATCCACCTGCCAATGCAGGGGACACGGGTTCGAGCCCTGGTCCGGGAAGATCCCACATGCCACAGAGCAACTAAGCCCATGCGCCACTACTGAGCCTGAGCTCTAGAGCCCACGAGCCACAACTACTGAGCCCACGTGCCACAACTACTGAAGCCCGCACACCTAGAGCCTGTGCTCCGCAACAAGAGAGACCACTGCAATGAGAAGCCTGCACACCACCATAAAGAGTAGCCCTGGCTTGCAGCAACTGGTGAAAGCCCGCGTGCAGCAATGAAGACCTAACACAGCCAAAAATAAATAAATAAATAAAATTAAAAAAAAAAAGAGGTATGTAAATATGTGCTGCATTTCTTGTTTTTGGTTGAGGGACAGAAAATAAATATCAATGAATACTTTTGAAAATCTAGGTTTAAATGTTTGTATTGTTGTTGAAACCAAGTTCCTGTGCCCCAGGCACAGTAAGGCCAAACAAACCTAATGTTGGCTTTTGGAGCAGAGAAAGATTTATTGTAGGGCTAAGCAAAAAGAATGGGTAGCTTGTGCTCAAAAGACCAGAATTTCCCAATGGGTTTCAGGGAAGAAGTTTTTATAGACAAAATTTGGAGGGAGGGCTGCAGGGTGTGTAACCCTCTTCTGATTGGTTGGTGGTGAGGTAACAGGGAGGTGTTCCAGGAATCTTAGTTATCAACCTTCTTTTTCCAACCAGTCTGGGGTCCATGTGCTGTGGTCAGTCTGAAGTTACCATCCTCTACCTGTGTGGGGGGCCTTAGCTCCTGTAGAAGAGCTCAGAGATATGTTTCAAATTGTTATGCACATCCCCAGAGGAGGAACCAGGACCAGGCCCCATGATGCACTATTGTTTCTTTCTGCATTTCCTCACTCTCCTAATTAGTAACTGTTGAATCTGCCCTTTGGAACTCAGGGAAGGGCTAGGAGGCTGAAACCTTTTTCCTACAAACAGAAATGGGGGACATGGAAAGGCTTTTGTACTTGGAAGGGCCCCACAGGGTCCTGCTCCGTTTCAATCCCCGCTTTTCTTTAATACTCCTCAATCTTGAGGGGAACAGATGTTGGACAAGAAAGGGAATAAAGTTTTGGTTAGAAAGGTTAATCATAAACTCAGCAGAGAAACTCGGTTTTAGGGGGACTCAGTTTCAGTATTAAAGTTTAAGGATAATCACTAGCAGAATACACATGTAGAGGGAAACACACATAAACCTAAATAGAAACATATACTCACACACATATTTCAAAAAATTAAGAAAAAACATGAATTAAAGAAAAAATACCTAAATGCATAGATAATAGAAAGGACAAAATTATACATTGGGAATAAGACCAAATATATATAGGAGTAATATAAGGAGGTTAAACTCTCTCAGATTGGCTAAAAACGTCCAACTGTTATTTACATGAGACACAAGAAGTTTGAGAATAAGAGATGAAAAATATACTAGGAAAATATTAATAAATAAATGCAGGTATGACATTATTAATATCAGAAAAACAGAATTCAAAGCAAAAAGTGTCAAAAGGGCACAGAGAGAATATTTTATACTGAAAGAATAATCCATCAAAATATATAGCAGTCATGAACTTTTATTACTTAATTATGTAGTTTCAAAATATATCAACAAAAACTGATAGAATTTCAATGAGAGCCAGGAGGAAACACTTAACTTTGCATAATAAGGTCAGGAAAAGCAAAAAAAAATAATAATAATAATTTCAATGAGAAATCTGCAATCGTAGTGAGAATATAACATATTTCACTAAGTTTCTAGATCAAGTACATTAAAAAAGTGAGAAAGAATATAGAGTATTTGAATGTAACAATTAAAAAATTCAATTTAATAAACATATAAACACATACACACACACACACTCAGTTGTACTGTTGCAGGAGAACAGGGTGTGAGAATCATCATGTCCCAGATCTCAGGTGAGTCCCTGGGATGGGCCACCAAGTGAGGGTCCTTAGCTTCATGCAGAAAAGAATATAAGAATGAACCATAGTAAAGTGAAAGCAGGTTTATTTAGAGAGATACTCCATAGGCAGAATGTGGTCTGTCTCAGAATGTGAGAGTGGCCCTGGGATGATTAGTTTTTATAGGCTAGGTAGTTTCATAAGCTAATAAGTGGGAGGATTATTCCAACTATTTGGGGGAAGGGGTGGGGATTTCTAGGAATTGGGCCACTGCCCACATTTTAGCCTTCTATGGTCAGCCTCAGAACTGTCATGGCACTTGTGGGTGTGTCATTTAGCATATGCTAATGTATTACAATGAGCATACAGTGAGGCTCAAGGTCTACAGAAAGCCGAATCTTCCTCCATCTTGGGCTTAGTATGTTCTAACCAGTGTGTTTTTGTATCCTTAATGGCTATGTTATTCTTTTAAAGGTTGTTCCCTGCCCTCTTTCCTCCTGTCTCAGTACCTGTAAAAAAATACAGATTATTTTCAAGCACATGTAAAATATTCTCAAAAACAGACCATATACTAAGCCTCTAGAAAAAAATCTCAACGAATAAAAGAATTAAAATCTTCTAGGCCACTTTACCCTTCTTGACCACCACACAATAAAATTAGAAAGGAATAACCAAAATGTAACAAGACAAAAGAAAGTCCTATATACCTGCAAATTTAAAAGCACACTTTGGAATATCTCTTGGGTTAAAAAGGAAATAAAAATGAAAATTACAATTTATGTAAAACTGAATGATACCACATATCAAACTGGTATAAAGGGACCAAAAGGAAATTTAGGGGAATATATATATAGCTCTAATAAAATGAATTTATTAGAAAACAAAAGTACAAAATAAACAAAACAAACTTTTGACTCATGAAGCTGATAGAAGAACCACAAAATACATTCCATTAAATTGAAGAAAGAAATTAGTAAAAATAAGTGCAGAAATAATAGAAAACAAAACAAAATACAGACTTGATCAATAAAACACAAACTAATACACTGCAAGGACCAAAAAATAGACAAACTGTTGTTAAATGTAATTAAGGAAAAAAGGAAGGGAAATTCAAATAAACAGCTTAAGGAATAAAAAGGGGACATATTTATTTATTTTTTAAATAAATTTATTTTTATTTATTTATTATTTTTGGCTATGTTGGGTCTTCGTTGCTACACATGGGCTTTCTCTAATTGCAGCGAGCAAGGGCTACTCTTCATTGCAGTGCATGGGCTTCTCATTGCAGTGGCTTCTCTTGTTGCGGAGCATGGGCTCTAGGCCTGCGGGCTTCAGTAGATGTGGCTCACAGGCTCTAGAGCGCAGGCTCAGTAGTTGTGGTGCACAGGCTTAGTTGCTCCGTGGCATGTGGGATCTTCCTGGACCAGGGCTTGAACCCATGTCCCCTGCATTGGCAGGTGGATTCTTAACCACTGTGCCACCAGGGAAGCCCAGGACATATTTTAAGAAGAAATTAAAACTTCTTATTAACTCAGGCTATGGAAATACTATATTAGAACACTGATGTGGTAAAATCACCAAGATATTTGTTGAATAAAATAAATAAATTGCAGATCTCATGCAAAGTATGATTCCATTCAGGTTAAACACAAAGCAAAGCAACATTGTGTATGTAATTGTGTTAAAAAAAACATCTGGAAGGACTCATTTCCTAACTGATAATAGCACTTACCACTGGGAGACAGGATAGGGCATTTGAGGTAGTGTGCAAATTGTGTCCTAGTTTTGTAATATTTTAATTATTTTACCAAGGGAACATATTCATTTATCACTTGTTTAATTAAACATTAGCCTAAAACAAAAAAGCAATCACAACAAAACAGTAATATTGACCAATTAACTTGTTATTATGATTGGATTATAGAGACAATGGAGAGAGTTTAAGGAAACAATGAGGCTAAGAGGGGCAGGCAGGAGTCAGATAAAAGGTCCTGCAAAATATTCAGTTGGCCAAAAAGTTTGTTCAGGTCTTTCCATAACATCTTACCAAAAACCCAGACAAACTTTTTGGTCAACCCAATATTATTGATTTTTGCCACAAAGGTGAAATGGGAGCAGTTGAAGAGTATTAAGAAAGATTTGTGCTTGAGAAAATTAATCAGATGCTAGAGAATATTTTTGCACATGAATGCATTTGTAGTAAAGAAGTTATTTGTGAGCATACCTTATTTGCCTGTCTAAATTGTACATTTTTGAGAGCAGGGCATGTGTTTCATTATTTTGGAATTCTACCACAATGCCTATCCAAATGTTGTTTTGTAAGTCAGCATAAGAAAGTTTGTTAAATCAAATTTGAATTGCGGTGCTCTGATTCCATGGAAATGAGAGTATTCACAAAAGTCTATAATTCTCCTTAATTCCTAACATATTATCAGAATGGTTAGAAGGATTTTGTGATTCTTCGAGAAAAATATTTAAAGTGCAAAAATGATCAGTTATTAATGACAACCACTGCTGAATATTGTGGTAAGTGAAACTGAGCAGGACACTGTGGGGCTCCTGGGCATGGAAGCCTTTCCATGTACCCTGTTTCTTGTTTGTAGGGAACAGACTCCAGCCTCCATAACCTTCCCTGAATTCCAAAGGGAAGATTCGAACAATTGTTAATCAAGAGAGGAGCAGCCAATAGACCACCTGAGGCAAGATTAAAGGAAACAGAGAAGCTCATCAAGAAGATTACCTGAGACCAGATTAGAGGAGTGCAGGCCCTGCACACACCCTAATCTTATCAGCAACCCCACCCCTGAACCGATGCCATAAAACTCCTCACCAAATCCTCCTGGGTTGGGACACACAGTTTTTGAGGCAGGAGCCTGCTGTGTCCCCCTTTGCCTGGTAAAGCAATAAAGCTAGTCTTTTCTATTTCACCCAAACCTCTGTCTCTGAGATTTGATTTGGCACTGGTGCCCAGAGGCTGAGCTTTTGGCATCACAATTTTTCCTGGCATTCAACATTGCAATTTAGAAATGTAGTACTTACTAACAGAAAATGAAGATATAGTTAAAGTCCTATGCTTCACTATGGAATCTAAATACCTCATTTCAAGCTATATGAGAAAAAAAAATCTTCACAATGTTTCAATATGCTTCAAAAATGCTAATTGTTCTCTATGCTATTTGCTTGATTCAAGCAAGGGGCAATCCATATATTAACCATGTGAAGCAATGGGTACACAGGTTGAAATTATTGCCTACACTGTAGTTCCCCATGGCTAATTTAGGGTTCAAGCAGGTCTAAGGGACCAATGAGTCCTTGATGCATAACTGCAGTGATTTTTGTCTTTTAAAACATTCTGAATCAAAGAAGAATTTGACCATCAGAATAAACTGCTATTACAAGCAAAGTTCTCTCACTGGTAATTGTTAATGAATAATCTGACAAGGAGCTTCTTACTGTTAGGCAGTCTGTCATCTACGAGGCTCTCACATCAACCATTTCTGGACTTATGCTACAGTAATGATAATTTTAAAAATGAGTCATTTTATTAAATATCATGTAATCTTGATATTTTGTGTTAACTTTCTTTCCTTTTAGTCATAGTCATGTTCTTTGCTCAAGACTTAAAACAATTCAAACAGGTCAGTGAGAGCTGAAGAGGAACCTATGCTCTAAGGCCCTGGCATCTTCCTTTAAGATCTTTTAAGTATGTTCTAGAATGTTCTAGTTTTAGTATTCACTTCATACTGCTAAAAGGTAGGAAAGCATTATTGTCAAACCCTTCTACTATCTTTTTTTTCCCAGCTTTATTGAGATATAATTGATGTATAATGTTGTGTAAGTTTAAGATATACAATGATTACTCCAATAGGGTTAGTTAATACTTCTATCATTCTACACCTCACATAATTACCTTTTTTTTTTATGGCGAGACCACTTAAGATTTACTCTTTCAACAACTTTCAAGTACATAATACACTGTTACTAACTATAGTCACCATGCTGTACATTATATCCCTAGAACATAGTCATCTTATAACTGCAAGTTCGTACCCTTTGACCAACATCTCTCCATTTCCCCCACCTCCAGCCCCTGGCAAGCACCATTCTACTCTCTGTTTCTATAAATTTGGCTTTTTAAGATTGCACAGATAAGTGAGCTCATACAATATTTTTCTTTCTCTGCCTGAATTATTTCCCTTCTACTATCTTTTGAGAGATTTTGTTAATACTTATGACAAAGCAATTGCCTTATACTAGTAAGGTTCTCAAAATATTTTATAGAAAAGTTACAATGCTATTTTCCACACACTTATGGAAACATCTCCACATCATTCAAACTCTTTCAACTATTCAACTATTGAACACAGTTGTCTCTCCTGTATTGACATAATTTGTGGGGAGGAGAAAACAAACAAATAAATAGACAAATCTACCCCCCTCTCAAAAATAAAAGGAATAAATGCAATAACCCTTTCCTCTGATCCCCTCTTTTTTTAATTAAATTTATTTATCTATTAATTTATTTATTTTTGGCTGTGTTGGGTCCTTGTTGCTGCACGCAGGCTTTCTCTAGTTGTGGCAAGTGGGGGCTACTCTTCGTTGTGGTGCACGGGCTTCTCACTGCAGTGGCTTCTCTTGTTGTGAAGCATGGGCTCTAGGCATGCAGCCTTCAGTAGTTGTGGCTTGCGGGCTCAGTAGTTGTGGCTCACGTGCTCTAGAGCGCAGGCTCAGTAGTTGTGGTGCATGGGCTTAGTTGCTCCACAGCATGTGGGATCTTCTCGGACCAGGGCTTGAACCCATGTCCCTTGCATTGGCAGGCGGATTCTTAACCACTGTGCCACCAGGGATGCCCTGATCCCCTCTTATATCTTTGTTTGAACGCTGGTTTGTAAAAAGTGCAGAAAGTGAATTGTTAGATGATGTTCATCTTGTAGCTTTACTCTCTAACAAACTCTGAGGAGCTTTCCTGGAAAGGACAAAGAAGGAGCCGTTACTTTGCTCTATAGAGAAAGTCCTCTTTAGACTTACAGCAAACCACATGACAGAAAATGAGCCAAGTACTCAAAAGTTAATGATAATGTGTAATACCTAAGAGTAAATGAACTATGTGCAAGTCTTTGTTTGCTTTGGATTGTCTCTTCTGCACTAGAATTACTATCCAAACAGAAGTCAAAGATATTTTTTTAAAAATCCCTTCTTCATTGGGTACCCTGAAATTTATATTCATTCTCCCAATTTATGTTGCAATTAAATTTGGGGCAATATAGCTCTACAAATAATCACACCAGTTTTTCCTTTTTCATGAAAACAAGTGCCATCTCCACAGGTAAATGTAGGGTGTTTATATACATATATGTATATACGTTGATTTTTAATTCAGAAGCAAGCTCATCAATAATGCATGCATTCTCTTGTCTTTATTGGTAGTTTGCCAAAGGTGTATGCCTCTGCATAGGCCACAGAGAAAGAGTTAAGTAGAGAAACAAAACAATTAGCCCTTTTTAGTGCCCCAAATAAGTGACAATAAGGTAAGGCAGAGTGGGTTACCTGCTGTTTGGTACTAATAATAAGTATTTTTAATTGCATTCATTAATTTATTATGTTATAAATAATTATGCAGATTTTAAACACAAAGTGTTAGTTTCCATGGAAGAAGATCCATTATTGTAGTGTAATTATCCAGATATTTTTTGTTTGTTTTGAACCTATGTAGCACTAAATTCTATCAAAAATGTCATTTGTTAATACAGATGAAATCATTTTAATGGCAGCACCTGTCTTTTTATAATGCTATTTAGGTAATTTTGAACCTATAATTGGTCTATGCTTAAGAAAAAAATGGAAATTATAATAAAATGATTGACTTTTTTAAGAGAGGAGAGGAGAAAGAAGAGGGGAACAAGTCATACAGGTACCCAAGACACTGATCAGGAGGATAGCCCAGGGATGGAATAGGGTTCCAGCTTGGGGGTAAGGGCACAGGGCTGACAGACAAACAGCTCCTTTCCTTCACTCTTGCCTCCCTGCTGCTCTGTTTCTCATTAATTATTCCTGTCTAATGGAGCAGGAATGAAAGCAGACTAGAGGACTAAAAAGGAGGCTGGAGGCCTGCTGTGATACCAGCCCAGATGTGGTTGTCCTGACCCTGACTTTGGGTCTATGGAAGGCCCCCTTGCCCACTTTGTCCTGGCTGACCAGGAAAAGGAGACAGGGAATGATTCTCCTTGAACCCATTCTTCCTTCTCTGGGCACTGAACTTTGGGCAGGTGAGAGAAGTGGTCCTTGTGTGAGGAGACCAGCACGATGTGAGCTCCAGGGGTTTTTCTGCTTGCTCTTTTTGGTTGGCTTTTTTCCTGACCTCAGTAGTTTCCTAATGTGCATGTGCAGATCAGTCTGTAGCCAAAAAACTCAAGGGAAACCTTCATAGGTCTTCAGAACTCTTTTACTGGGCAGCTTTCTCCTGTATGATACTCTGCCCTATGAATTCTATCTGCCTGACTTCGCTGAATGCTGAAGTTTGTCTCAACTTTGGGAAACTGTCAGGCTCTGTTTGGGTCCTCCCCTCCCTGTTCTACAGCCTGGGCACTCTCCAGACATTAAGCCAGAATAATCATAGGGTTTACCTCATTTTCTCCCTTTCTTTTGGAAATAACTCTTCTGGACTCTCTCTTGTCTGATGTCTGAAAACCATTGTTTAAATATTTTTCTTGATTTTTAGTTAAGGCAAGAGGGTAAATCTTGTCCTTCTTATTCCATTATAGATTGAAGTGTAAATCTAGTTGTATATTTTGGTTTGACAAACAAGAAAACAAAATCCACAAATTGACTCAGATTTTGGTTTGAACTACCATTTTAAAATCATATATATATAGAGTGTACAAGAAATTATCCATATCCTTTGAGTTCTAATCACAGATTGCTTTGCATTCCTGTTGGGGACAGAACAAAATCTTACAGCAAATTCTGTTTCCTGAATCTTAAAGCTAAATTAGTTCTTCCAACCTATACATAGAGCTGGGAATGTGTGTGTCTATGTTTGTTTCCTTAGTGTTCCCTGTAATCAGTTCTCAAGACCTTTCCCCAGATCCAACTTTTTGTAAATGCGCCGTGGTACATTGTAGCTGCTATATTAAGTCTTTTTCTTGACTCATTTCACTCTTTACTATCACAGACTTAAATCAAGCACCTGTTTCATTCAAATATATATATTAAAATAGAATTTTGTTTGATTTAGTTGTATATATGTCTTTCTCTGTGTGTGTGTATATATACATATACACACAGAGGGAAAGACACAGACACACACACACAAAGTTAGACAGAAAATTAAGCACATGATCTTAGCCTACCTGTGTGAAAACTGTAATTTATTTGAATTGCAATAATTTCAGAGTGATCAAGGTGATGGAGTTGCCTACTTTCTATATGTGAATTTATTTTCTTCCTGAATTTTTACCTTTCTTCCTCAGGTTTTCCATAGCTTCAACACTACTGCTCTGCTCTGGCTATGCATGCTGATTCTTGGACTATCAACCACTTTTTACTCTCTCTAAACTACCAGAATGATGAAATCATGAATGCTGAGTGACATTTAATAAAATAGTACTTTATATTACAGTTTTCTTATTTGTGATTTATTACAAGGATATACTATGCAGAAAATCATTTTGGTTTCCACCTTCTTTTATTTTGTGTTTCCAAATGCTTTATTGAAAATACATTGGCATAACTGGCCTATCAGATGACTTTTGAACCTAGACATAAATCTTTGTTTTTTTAATTAAATTTTATTGGAGTATGGTTGCTTTACAGTGTTGTGTTAGCCTCCACTGCACAACAAAATGTATCAGCCATACACATATAGATAGCCCCTCCCTTTTGGACTTCCCTCCCATTTAGGTTACCACAGTGCACTAGGTGAGTTCCCTGTGCTATACAGTATGTTCCCATCAGTTGTCCATTTTATATGTAGTATCAATAATGTATATGTGTCAATCCCAGTCTCCCAATTCTTCCCACCCCACCCCTTTCCCCCTTGGTATCCATACATTTGTTCTCTTCTAGACATAAATACTTGAGTCTAGTGGCAGGGAGGGGGAGATGGGATTCTGTCACCCTGGCCGAGATGTTTACCTTTATGTAAATGTGCAAAGCTTTGTGTTCAGTTGGGGCCCCATGAGTGATGCTTTAAAATGACATTTCCCAAAGTCAAAGAGCATGTCCACACTGGGAATGGAATTAAAATATGTGGTCCCTGGCAGTGATTCCCTCTGATATTTGTGTTCCACATTTGAATATGCAGTTTAACAATATTACTGACTCACATGTTGAGAGCACAGGATTTATTTCTAAAAATAAGACATGAGACATCATTTATAATTTTAGCAAATGTTCTGTTTTTTTAAAAATTAGGGACATTTAGCCCTATATCATGCATCTGAAATCCACACTATGTATTTAATTTGGAAAACCCACAAGTTCAATTTATATTAAACCATATCTTATTTTACAAATTCATTTTACTTCCTATGCAGTGTGGTTTGCAATGAAGAGTGAAAGTCATCTGTATAGACTTTTGGCTATATAACCAATCTTCTAGGAGCTGATTTTATTTATTGAAAATTAGCTGGATATTATAGTTGAACTTTTTTAGTCAAGTCCACTTGCCAAATGTGAATCAGGCCATAATTACTCACTATACAACATCCTTTTTATATATCACATAAGCTGATTGTTCCTGTCATTTGTTTATATTCAAAGCTTATTATATTCAAAGTTTATGAAAATCAAATTGAGAGCTACATGATGCCAACAACTTGAAATATGGAAGTCATTCAAGAGCACTTTTCATTTGGTCTTGAAGACTATAATTTTGGAAACAAACTGTGGAAACAAAATTATTTCTTAATTGGAAATAAACCAGAGCTACCTAATACAATCAGGTCCTAAGAAGCCATCAGGGAAAAAATAATTACATCTGGCTATGGGAAATGCTATTGAATCAATCAAAGCAGGAGTCGTGTTGTCTTTTTGGGACTTTTTTTTACTTACCAAGAGGGACATAATTTTGTTGATCAATAAACATTACTGATTGTCAGATACCGAGATAAAAATATAGTCAGGTTATGATCCTTCTTCAAAATTTTCTAAAATCTTTTTGGAGATATTACATACATATATGAAAAAAGAGGAACAATGATACAAAGTAAAATATACTACTACTACTAATATATCTAGGAAGACAAGATGTAACTCCCATGAATTACATGGTGAGGAAAGTCTTCATAAGTAAACTGGAATTAAAGCTGGATCTAGAAGAAAATGGTTATTAAATAAATGAAAATGAAGGAAAGCATTCAAAGCAAAAGAAATCAAATGAGCAAAAACACAGATAGATGAAGAGGTCACACCTCCAGGACAGAGGAATCATCTGGACAAGAAATGAGGAAGGTAGGAATTTTGAGTTTTTTCACTTTTGCATAAGTTACTTCTTCAGTATTTATAATCAGCAACAAAGCAAGTCTAAGTTGTGAAGAACCTCCAACTCCAGGAAGTATTTTGTGCAATATAGAGTCCTGAATATTTTTTGAGTAGTAGAATGACAATTGATGTTTTCATAAAGTTAGTTTGGCAACAGACAATAGTGTGACTTGGACCAGAAATAGATTTGCAATGAGAAGACAAATTTGAAGATTAAAAATTGATAGTTGCAGGTCTGTGGTTATTATGCCATGAGATATATTGTTATAAGTAGAATTTGAAAGGAAACGAAAGCTGCATAAAGATGGTAAGACTGGTTGATTTGTCTTAGTGAAGGCAGGAGAGGTAAGAGAAAATTTGGAAATGGGAGACAAATAATATAGTAGGAAAATAATTAAATTTAGAGTTGAATTGTTTTTAAAGCTCTGTGTGACTCCTGACAATCCATTTTGCCTTTCAGTATTTCTTGCTCCCTATGCAAAATGAGGAGATTTGGGTGAGAGGGTATCTTATGTTCCTTGCCAGTTCCCACATTCTATGATTCCAAGCATGTGAATAAATTGAATAAATGTAGGTGTAATTGAAAATGAGCAATAAATACCAAAATAAAAGATATACAAACTGTGAGACTTCAGAGGAGAGAGACATTGTTTTGATCTGGGGTTATCTGAAAGTCTTTACAGCATTTTGTAGCATTCTGACTGGGTCCTTAGAAGGACAGTGTAGGCATTGGGTGAAAGGAAATCCCAGGAGAATAACGTGATCATGTATGATTAATATGTTGTTATTATCAAACAGTGATCAGTACAAAGTTAAAAGAACACATTTAATGATGTACATCATTTATAAAGGTTAAAATGATTCTTTTTGAGTTCCACTTATGGGACTATGTGTGTTACATATCTTGTTCGTCTACAACTTGCAGATAATTATGCCTACCTTGTGAGGTTTCAAATAGGAAAACATGATGGTTAGAGAGATTGAATATCTTACTTGAGATCATTTAATTAGTAAGGGACAGAAATGGAGTTAAGAACCAGGGTTATATGACTACTAAATATAATCCCTTTCTGCTTGACTGTGGCATCTTCCATTGTGCTTCATGGTAATTAGGCCTAAAACATTTAGCATTTTATGTGCATGTCTAAAATTCATTTAATTTTTGCACAGATAAACCACCATTTTTGTTTTTCTTTTCTGACTTAGAAATACAATAAATCTCATCATAGATCAGCATTAACAAAATTTATAATCAATTTTAATTCTAGGGAATACTAACTTTGCACACTAAATGAAATGTTACCCCGTTCCCCAAAAGAAGAATTCCATTCTTCTCATTAGTTTTCCAGTAAGAAGTAAAAGCACAATTGCTAACAGTTTCTGCAGATAGCAGGGAAGATTCAAACATCTTATATCTTAATCACCATAGAAACACAATGATATTCATCTATTCACAATGAAAGATGACTATTCTCTTCTTCCATCCCCCAGAACTGTGGTTCCCTCTTTTCCTCTCATGTATGCCCATTGGTCTAGTCAGTTCCATATTCATGCTCATTGGCCTATACTTTCATTCACTGCTAATACAAACACATGCACACCTCTTATGAGAAGCCTATGGGTCATTTTTCAGGGCTCTTTGCTTGCCTGAGAGTGGACTCAGTAGGGTTTGAAACAATATAAATATTATATGATGAAGGAGTGAATTGCCTGCCATACAGTGATAGCATATTCACTACACTGCAGAGTGATAAGTATACCCAGTCAGGGGATAATGGCATAAGGAAAGGAGAGTAGGAATCTGGGAGCAGAAGTATGGGAATGGGGCAGTTAAGAGAGGGCCTAGTAGAAAGGAAAAACCTAGACCCCCTTTTCTATTTTCTGTCTCTTTGTCCCCCTGAACTTTCTGCCACCAACACCATCAAAAGTCAACTGTAATCCAGGGGTATACCATAGAGCGAGAGTCAGCAAACCATAGTAAAGGGCCAAATTCAGCCTGCTACCTGCTTTTGTTCAGTCCATGAGCTGAGAGTTATTTTTACATTTTTAATGGTTGAAAAAAATCAGAAGAAGCATAATATTTGGGGATGTGAAAATTCTATGAAATTCACATTTCAGTTCCAAAATAAAGTTTTACTTAAACACAGCCACACTCATTCATCCATTTTCTGTAGATGATTTTGTGTTACAACAGCAGAATTGAGTAGTTGTGACAGAAACTCTATAGGATGCTCTTATTTCTCAGTGCTACTATAAATCATAATGATATAGTTATCAGCATTCTGAATGCCACATATATTACCTATCTGTGTGAAAAGACATTTTCAAAAATGAAATTCTTAAAATCTCATTTACAGATCAGCATTAACAAATGAAATTTGCAGTTAATTTTAATGATTGGGAACACTAACTTTGAACCCCATGAAATGGGGTAAAATGAAATTTTACTGCTCCTTTCCCAAAAAAGAATTCCATTTTCTCATTCATAGACTTATATTACCAAAAAATAGATGATGATTATTATATTTATAATATTATTATTATTACATTTTGAATTTTGTCAATAAAAAATTGAGGAAGTTTTCTCTTTTTTAATGTAAGTACTTTCATAATATCCTCAATTTTGCCTCTTGGCCTACAAAACCTAAAACATTTACTGTCTGCTCTTTACAGAAAAACATTTGCCAATCCCTGCTATAGAATGTTGGGGAACTTACTGGGAAAAGGAATCAAGAAATATTGGAAGTAATCCTGTAGTCTGCAAGCCATAACTAGAGATTTTTAAATTTGTTTTGTGCTTTTCCTGCTCTTCACTGTAGTATTAGGAATCATGTGCTGTAGATTTGAAATAACTTAAGTGGCTAAGCAGCAGCAAAAAGATGTGAAAGATTAAAATATCTATCTCATTAAAAGGTTGGAGCTGTTGCCCATAATTAACTCCTTCTATGGGAATACTAAAAAGAGGGAAAAAAGAACCTCAAAAATCAACAACCAACCAACCAAACGAAACCTTTTCCTTCCATGCTCAGGTTTTGATGTGGATTTTGTCAGTATAAGGAAGTTCAGCTTTCATTTTACATGGTTTACTTTATATTTGCTTGTATGCTGTTTTTAAATGCCAAATTATATCTTATTTAGATAATGCTATGGATAAGAGTATCTGAGGCACATTTAAGACATTCTCTGGAGTGCCAGGGCAAACAGAGAGGTAGGGATGGGAGAAATACAACTACGTGCAAATCACAGAGAGATCACATAGTCAGTGATGGGTCACAATGGACACAGCACAGAGCTGTCCCCATCTGTCTCATATCTATATACCAAAGTAGGCTTAGCTGGAAGGGTATATTCATGCTTTCATTCATTTCTATGTAATAATTATGCAGCTGAAACTGTGCTGGGTACAGAGGGTGGGAAGAAGGTAAGAGCAATGCCTTGAATGAACTCACAGTCTAATGGGAGGAAAAGACATAAGAATTACAACAAAATGTAATAAGTGGTGGTATACCTATTCGGTAATTACTTGTACAAAATTAGTATACAATATAATGAGAAGAAAGAGGAGGTTCTACTGGCTCTGTCTTGGGGAGTTAGGAAAGGCTTCACAGCAAAAATGACCTTTCAGCTGAGTTCTATAGGTGAGAGGGAATTAATCAGAAGAAAAAGAGTTATATAGAAGATGGAAAAACATAGAAGTACAAAAAAACATTTTTTGGTGTGTGTTCTAGAAGAAAGTTTTGTATGGTTAGAGTACTTCCTACTTCCTGATTATGAGTGGTTAGGGAAGAATGAATGAAGGTGAGAATAGAAATGTTTCTATAATTTAGGGAAGGATTGAAAATACTTGGTTTTTTTTTTTTTTTAAACATCTTTATTGGAGCATAATTGCTTTACAATGGTATGTTAGTTTCAGCTTCACAACAAAATGAATCAGTTATATATATACATATGTTCCCATATCTCTTCCCGCTTAAAATACTTGGTTTTTTCTTCCTATTACTTATGAATATATTATTTCTCATTGGAAGAATAAATAGCACAAGAGAACTTAAAATGGAAAGACAATCTTATACCTATTTAAAGATCAACATTCATATCTAAGAGTGATGGCTGTTTCTAGAAATACTCAACTTTACAGTGCTTCTTTAGACCAGTAAATCCTATTTTAAAGCATTTAAAAATTTCATATGTATGATGTACTTTCTAATACATTCTTCCATTTTGAAACTCGTGATATTTGTTGGAAGTGTTTATAGTCCCATTTTATTAGATGAGAAAACAGAAGTCCTAGAGTTTGATTGAATTACCTCAACAGCAGAGCTTAATGTAATTTAGAACAGAGATTCTTATCCCGCAGGACCAAAGCTCAGCTCATTTGCCATTGTCAACCACACCCCTCTGAATCACCTTTAAAATTGTTCACTTGTTCTTGGAAATAGTCTCAAAGACTTACACCATCTGGACAGGACAAATCAATTTAGATGGAATCAATTTGGTGATGTGTTTCTATTCAGTGGCATTGTTTTCCATTTGAAGCTTTTTCTTGCTAATGAATCTTCCCAGACCCTCTGCTAAAATCACATGTGAGTTTCCATTTGTGAATATCATTTTCCTAGATTTTGACAGCAGAGGAGAGAGAAGTTAGTAGAGCACTGAGTTCATGATTGTAACTGAATCTGAAAAAGACCTTGAATGTGTAGAGAGTGACACTGACAAACAGCCCCAGGTGACAATGGGAGACATTTATGGCCTCAGGTTATCAGCGAGTTCTATAGGACTTTTACCATTTTAGGTCCTGGTGAGGCCAATGGCTTGCTTGTCTCTGTAATCCCTACATCTCTAGTTAATCTTCTGTTAGAAGTCATCCTCCCCGCCTCAAGGAAAAAATGAAATGTAAAAGAAAGAAATGAAAATGTAAGCAATATTGCATCCTGAAACCTAGATCTGAAAGGCTACAGTGAATATAAGCATGAACACAAAACAGTTCAAAAAGATTCACAGCTGTTCACTTATGGCTTATTATACAAAACAAAATCATTGAATTATGATGAATTAAAAGATTCAGCAGCTATATAGTTTGTTTGAATCCCAAATAAGAGTCACTGTAGGGAGAGGTTCTACAACCGTTTGTCCTAAGTTACCATACAGCTCAAATTTATACAACTCTCTCTCTTCGCAATTGACTTATTCCCATTAGTATTTACACTCCACTGGTACAGGGACAAATATTAGCTAAATAGTTTCTGGAAATTTCTGTTTCATAGACCAATGTATCCTCAAAGCTTACCACAGTAATGAGAACATAGTAATTTCAATGTTAACACATATTGTAATCTCAATAACAGCACCAGTTATAATAACACCTTCCAATACTCGCCCCCACCTGCAATCCCCATCCCTTCTCCAAAAACTTCCTTCAAAGCCTAGAAAACAACTTCAGAAATATTTGCTATCTGTAGTCTGGCTTGCAGGAGAACAATCTGTATCAACAGAAATCAGGAAAAAAGGCTGAACAACGTAATTTCAAGTGAAGAAACCCTGTAGGAAGAGACTAATCTCAATAACACTCAATAAATCTCAGCTAAATAATTTTTGGAAATTTCCCTAAAACCCAATTATTATGGCACTGGCAGGTACCATATTTCTCTGTCATGGTTTTCTATCTCTCAAAGTGTGGTCTGCAAGATCCCTTCAGGGGATCCACAACATTCACACTATTTTGTTTTGTATTTGTTTTATAATTTTTATTTTATATTGGACTATAGTTGATTTACAATGTTGTGTTAGTTTCAGCTGTAGAGCAAAGTGATTCAGTTATACATATGCATATATCTATTCTTTTTCAAAAATTTTCCCCATTTAAGTTATTACAGAATATAGAGCAGAGTTCTCTATGCTATACAGTAGGTCCCTGTGGATTATCTATTTTATATATAGTATTGTGTATATGTCAATCCCAAACTCCCAATTTATCCCTCCTCCCCACCTTTCCCATTTGGTAACCATAAATTTGTTTTCTAAGTCTGTGAGTCTGTTTCTGCTTTGTAAATAAGTTCATTTGTATCATTTTTTTGTTTTAGATTCTGCATATAAGTGATATCATTTGACATTTGTCTTTCTCTGTCTGACTTACTTCACTTAGTATGATAATCTCCTGGCACACTATTTTTTTAATAATCCTAAAATTCATTCATTGTGCTGAAATTCACGTTGATGATGCAAAAACAGTGATGGGTAAAACTGCAGGGGCTTTGGAATGAAATAGCACAGTGACAATGAACAGTAAGATTAGTCGTTGTATTCTTCACCACCATGCATTTGCAGTTAAAATTAAAGCCAGTTTCAGTTAAGGATATCCTTGATGAAGTGTAAAATTTGTTAATTTTATTAAAGCTTGACACTTATGTACATGTCTTAATAGTCTTGATGAAATGGAAGTGCACGTAAATTACTTCAGTATACTGAAGTACTATTACTATCTCAAGGAAAAGCACTTGTGCAGTTGTTTGAGGTATGTGCTCGAAAGGCCAATTTTTTTCATAGAACATTATTTTTACTAGAAAGGATGAACATAGACTTTTGTTATTCAGACTTGGATATGAGGCAGATGTTCTCTCAAACATGAATGAAGTGAGCCTGTTTCTCTAAGGAAAATAACTGGCAGAATTTTTGGCCAATAATGATAATATTTAAGATTTCAAGCAGGAGTTAGAATTTTGGACAACTTGTTACTATTATTACTTCCATGAGATTGACAGCTTCCCAATACTTGAAGACTTTTCTGATAAGATTAGTGGTGATAAAAATAAAGGTGACTTTGTGATAGTGTATAATGAAATATATCAATATTTAGAAGATCCGTATAACTTAGTGAATGCATATTTTCCAAATGACCAATAACTGATGGTATAAAATCATGTATAAAAGATCCATTGAAAATACAAGTTTATCAATAGCTTTTAATGTAACAGAGTACAAACAGTTCATTGACATAGTTTCAAATTTTATATCACGACTGTTTTAAGAAGCTACCTCCTGGTTGAGTTTTGGTAGAGCAGGGTTTTAGGGAATGACTAGTTTTCACTAGACAGCAAAGAAGAGAAAGAAGAATCCATGTCAAGGGCAGAGCTTATACAGACTCATAGAAACATGAAAGAGCATGGTGTGCTTGAGGAATTACATCTGGCTTCATGTTGCTGGGTCATAGAATAAGAAGTGAGGGGGAACAGGAAGTGAACTAGATCACCAAGGGTCATGAATGAAATAAGAATACAGATTTTATCATATGGTCAATTTGAAGGAACTGGAATTTGTCTAATATTTCACCTGAGAAAGTATGGGCCATAGATTTTATTCTGGAAAGCAACTTAGAAGGCTGTTGCAATACTTCAATTAAAAAAAGTTTTGGTACTTGGAATAAGACAGTGGTAGTGGGTGTTGGAAAGTAGAAGACTGTTTCAAAATCTGTGTGTGTTGAAATAAAAATAAATGATTTAGATACTGAATACTGGTAATGCAAAAGAACAACAAATCTAGAATGGCTCCCAGCTTTCAGACTTTGTGACTAGAAGGATTATAGGGTTAGTCCCTCTCTACCCACTAAGTCTGAAAGCATTTTAACTACAAAATCTATTTCTTTAATAGATATAGGGCTATTCAGGACATCTATTTGTTTTTAAGTGAGATTTGGTAATTTATGTCTTTCAAGGACTTTTTCCATATCATCTAAGTTGTAGAATTTATTGACATAAAATTGTTCATATGATTCTCTTTTAGTATTTGTAGAGTCTCTGGGCAAGTTCAACCTTCTTATCCCTGATAATTGTAATATGTGTGTTCTCTCTTTATCCTACTCTGTCTTTCAGGGACTCTAATTACACATATATTAGGTCATCTAAAGTTGTCTCATGATTCACTGATGCTCTGTTCTTTTCTCCTTTCTTTCTCTTTTTCTCTCTCTCTTTCCTTCCTTCCTTTATTTTTCTTCTCCATATTTCATTTTGATTAGTTCTTATTGCTATATCTTAAAATTTTACTAACATTTTTCTTTTACAGCATTTGATCTCTGTCCATCCAGTGTATTTTTTATCTCATTCATTGTATTGTAGCCATCATTATTAGATATTTAATTTGGATCAATTTTTTATCTTTCATGTCTCTCCCTATGTAATAATTATAATAACTGTTTTAAGGACCTTGTCTGTTAATTTTAACATCTGTGTAAGTTTTGAGTCCATTATCATTGTTTGTTTTTTTCTCCTTATTGTTGGTTCTGTTTTCCTGCCTCTTTGCATGACTCAGTTTTTGATTGGATATTAGCTACTGTGAATTTTACCTTGTTGGGTGCTGCATATTTTTCTATTCCTAAAAATATTCTTGAGATATTTTTTTCTGGGATGTGGTTGAATTGTTTGGAAATAGATTGATCCTTTTGGGACTTACTGTTTAGATTTGTTGAGTGAGACTGAAAAAGTATTCAACCTAGTCCTAATATTTCCCACAAATAAGTCAAGACCCTCTACTCAATGACTTGTGAATCATAAGGTTTTCCAGTCTGGCTGGTGGAAACAGGCACTATTTCTGGCCCTGTTCCTTCCCAGGCCTTGGGTAATTTTCTCACACACATTTGCTGATCAGTAGTCAGTTTAATACTGAAGGGGACCCCTCTGCAGATCTCTAGAGTTTGCTCTCTGTGCAACAATTTCCTTTCTGGTACTTTGTTTTGTGAACTCTAATCCCCTTGTTCTCTCCAGACTCTCAACAATGTCTCCTCAGTTTTGGACACTCTTCCAGGCTCTGACTGGGTTCTCCCTTCCTGTGCCATGGCCTGGAAACTCTCTTGAGGCAGTGATAGGGAATAATCATAGGCCTCAATTTGTTCCCTGATTCTCAGGTGTCACTGTCCTTCATTGCTTGGTGTTCAGTGATTTGGAAACCATTATTTCATGTATTTTGTCTTGTTGCTTTGTTTGTTTGCAGGTATATCTTGTATATCTTGTCCCCCTTATTCTATGTTGGTCAGAAGCAGAAGTCTTAGCTGCTATTTTTAATGTACCCTCACCCCTCTACTAGTCTACATCTATTCAGAGACAGCACATCCCATAATACAATTGAGTAGAAAGTAGGAATTGAAATGGAAATATCACATAGCATACTGGGAAATGTAATCCTGACAAATCATTTATATAGAAAGAGAAACAGAAAGACTCCATGTAGAAATACATGCTAGGAATTATGAGTTTTCATATATGTAATAGACTGAGTATTCAAAGAGAAACGGTGTGGACCCCAGATTAATGCATGACCTAGAATCTAAGACTGAGACATGAAATGAGATGGATGAAGCTATCCCACTTTGGTTGGAAAGAGTAATAAGGCTATGAAATTACTGCTTAGGAAAACAGAAGAAGGACCTCACAAAAGACAAGAAAAAGGATTTGTAGCAATGGTCAGTGATTACTTGTATTTACCATCTTATACAACAGGAAATCAAGTTATGGGTATTTCTCTTACCAGTGGAGCATATTACTTTCCCTTCATTGCTTCCTTCCTTCCTTAAGTAAAAATAACTAACGTTCCTTGAATATTTACTTATGTAACCAGCACTGCTCTAAAATATACTAATTCATTTAATACTCAAAACAAACCTTTAAGTACCTTACTGTCCCCATTTTACAGAGATGAAACTGAGGCACAGATGGTTCAAGTAACTTATCCAAGGTCATCCAGCAGTGGCAAAGCTGAATTTAATGCCAGTCAGTTTGGCTCTATAGTCCATGCCTTTAAGCACTATGCTATATAACTGTCTAGAACCAATGGAGAAACATGCTCCAAAAAGAATATTTTCCAGATAATAATATGTTATAGCAATTTTTCACGACTTTCCATTATGCACATGATTCTCACCCATGAACTGTTTCTAAAGATGCTTTCTAATTTCTTACTAATGGATACATCTGATATTTATCTTTCATAAGTTCTCAGTAGCAATTGACCATTCCCTCCTCCTTGAAAGACGTTATATTCTCCTGGTATCTGAGAAACTAGTTCCTTGACCTATCTCCCCTTCTCTGTCAATTCACGTAGCCAATAAATATTTACTGAGCCATTGAATTTGTGCCATTCTTCTAGGTACTGAAGGTAAAATGAGAGATTTGAAATCCCTGCCCTAAGGAGATTGAATTCTACTGGGAAAGAAAGCAATTTAAAAGTAAAGCATAATTGTGAAACTTTAAATACTGTGGAAAAGTAGGGGGATAACCAAAAACATTCCCTCACCCCGTCCCAATCCTGCTTTCAAGAAGTAACCATGTTAATAATTTGGTGTGCTTTCTTTCAGATATGTATGTAAGGACACACACACACACACACACACACACACACACACACGCTGTATGCACACACATATATATATATACACATATATATATATACAAATATACACATACACACATATACACTTAAATACATCTAGACACACAGAGAAATACATTTGGACTTAGTTTTCCACAAAAATGTCATTATACAACATATTTTTCTACCATGAACTTTATTCATTTAAGAGTGCATCATTAATATTGTTCACATACTTTTTCCTTATCCTTTAACCATTCTCAGTTGATGGGCATTTAGGTAATTTCCAAATTTTTGAACACAGATAATGTTGCAATGAATAAATTTGTACATGAATGTTTGGGTATTAATGCTAATATTTCCTTAGGCTAGATCCCAATAATTGGAACTGAGCTTTTGAAGAGTATGCATGCTTTTATTTATTTTATTTATTTTTTATATCCCTAGTACTTATTTATCTTATACCTGGAAGTTTGTACATTTTGACTACCTTCATCCAATTTCCCCTCCCCGACCCCTACCTCTGGTAACCAAAAATGTGATCTCTTTTTCTATGAGGTTGTTTGTGTGCTTGTTCCTAGTATACAACATAGTGATTCAATATTTCTATACATTTCAAAATGACCACCATAATAAGTCTAGTTACCATCTGTCACCAAAGATACAATATAATTATTGACTATATTCTCCACATTCTGTATTTCACACCAGTGACTCATTTATTTTGCAATCATGCCTCTTAATATCTACATAAATAGATAAGAGTTATTTTTTTACTGGAGTATAGTTGCTTTACAATGTTGCATTAGTTTCTGCTGTACAGCAAAGTGAATCAGCCACATGTATACATATGTCCTCTCTTCTTTGGAGTTCCTTCCCAATGTGGTCACTACAGAGCATTGAGTAGAGTTCCCAGTGCTATACAGTCTGTTGTCATTAGTTATCTATTTTATACATAGTAGAGTATATATGTCAATCCCAATCATCCACTCCATCCCACTCCCTCTTCTCCCTTGGTATCCATACGTATGTTCTCTACCTCTGATTCTCTCCTTCTGCTTTGAAAATAAGCTCATCTATAATATTTTTTTAGATTCCACATTTATGCATTAATATACAATATATGTTTTCCTCTTTGTGACTTACTTCAACTGTATGACAGTCTCTAGGTCCATCCACATCTCTGCAAATAGCAAAAGTTTGTTCTTTTTATGGCTGAGTAATATTCTGTTGTTTATGTATACCACAAGTTCTTTATCCATTCATCTGTTGATGGACATTTAGGTTGCTTTCATGTCCTGGTTATTGTAAATAGTGCTGCAATGAACATTGGGGTGCATGTATATTTTTGAATTATGGTTTTCTCAGGGTATATGCCCAGGAGTGGGATTGCTGGGTCATATGGTAGCTTTACTTTTAGTTTTTTAAGGAACCTCCATACTGTTCTCCATAGTAGCTGTATCAGTTTACATTCCCACCAACAGTGTAAGAGGGTTCCTTTTTCTCCACACCCTCTCCAGCATTTACTGTGTGTAGATATTTTGATCATGGCCATTCTGACTGGTGTGACATGATACATCATTGTACTTTTGATTTGCAGAGACAGAGAAATATGTTACAGACAAAGGAGCAAGGTAAAAGTCCTCAAGATCAAATAAATGAAGAGGAAATAGGAAATCTACCTCAAAAAGAGCTCAGAGTAATGATACTTAAGATGATCCAAAATCTCAGAAACAGAATGGAGGCACTGATTGAGAAAACAAGAAATGTTTAACAAGATTTAGAAGAAGTAAAGAACAAAGAAATAGTAATGAGCAATACAATAACTGAAATGAAAAATACACTAGAAGGAATCAAGAGCAGAAAAACTGAAACAGAATAAAGAATAAGTGAGGTGGAAGATAGAATGGTGGAAATAACTGCCAAAGATCAGAATAAACAAAAAAGAGTGAAAAGAAGTGAGAACACTCTCAGAGACCTCTGGGACAACTTTAAATGCACCAACATTCGAATTATAGGGGTTCTAGAAGAAGAAGAGAAAGAAGAAGGGTCTGAAAAAATATTTGAAGGGATTATACTCGAAAACTTCCCTAACATGGGAAAGGAAATAGTCAATCAAGTCTAGGAAGCACAGAGTCCCATACAAGATAAAGTGATGATAGAGAAAAAACTACGGCCAAGATTATTCTACCCATCAAGGCTCTAATTCAGATCTGATGGAGAAATCAAAAGCTTTACAGACAAGCAAAAGCTAAGAGAATTCAGCACCACCAAACGAGCTTTACAACAAATGCTAAAGAAACTTCTCAAGGCATAAACACAAGAGAAGAATAAGAGAAAGGACTACAAAAACAAACCCAAAACAATAAAGAAAATGGTAACAGGAACATAAGTATCAATAATTACCTTAAAAGTAAATGGTTGAGAGTCCGCCTGCTGATGCAGGGGATATGGGTTCGTGCCCCGGTCTGGGAAGATCCCACATGCCATGGAGCGGCTAGGCCTGTGAGCCATGGCCGCTGAGCCTGTGCATCCAGAGCCTGTGCTCCGCAGTGGGAGAGGCCACAACAGTGAGAGGCCCACATACCGCAAAAAGTAAATGGATTAAATGCTCCAACCAAAAGACACAGACTGCTTGAGTAGATGCAAAAACTAGACCCGTATATATGCTGTCTACAAGAGACAAAATTCAGACCCAGGAACACATACAGACTAAGAGTGAGGTGGTGGAAAAAGATATTCCATACAATGGATATCAAAAGAAAGCTGGAATAGCAGTACTCGTATCAGATAAACTAGAATTTAAATAGAGACTGTAACAAGAGACAAGGGAGGACACTACATAATTGTCAAGGGATCAATCCAAGAAGAAGAACTAACAATTATAAACATTTACATACCCAACATAGGAACACCTCCATACATATGGCAAATGCTAACTGCCATAAAAGTGGAAATTGGCAGTAACACAATAATAATTGGGAACTTTAACACCCCAATGAAATCAATGGACAGACCATCCACACAGAAAATAAATAAGGAAACACAAGCTTTAAATGACACAATAGACCAGACAGACTCAATTGATATTTATAGGATATTCCATTCGAAAGCAGCAGAATACACTTTCCTCTCAAGTGCACATGGAACACTCTCCAGGACAGATAACATCTTGGGTCACAGATGAAGCCTTGGTTAAGTTAATAAAATTGAAATTGTATCAAGCATCTTTTCTGACCACATCACTCTGAGATTAGAAATCAATTACAGGAAAAAGAAACCGTAAAAAACATAAACACATGGAGGTTAAACAATATGCTACTAAATAACCAAGAGAACACTGAAGAAATCAAAGAGGAAATAAAAAAAAATATCTAGAGACAAATGACAATGAAAACACGATGACCCAAAACTATGGGATGCCGTGAAAGCAGTCCTAAGAGGGAAGTTTATAGCAATGCAATCATACTTCAAGAAACAAGAAAAATCTCAAAAAACAACCTAAACTTACACCTAAAGCACCTAGAGAAAGAAGAACAAACAAAACACAAATTTAGTAGAAGGAAAGGAATCATAAAGTTCAGAGCAGAAATAAATTAAATAGAAAAAAAGAAAATAATAGCAAAAATCAATAAAACTAAAAGCTAGTTCTTTGAGAAGATACACAAAATTGATAAACCTTTAGCCAAACTTATCAAGAAAAAAAGGGAGACAATTCCAATCAATAAAATTAGAAATGAAAAAGGAGAAGTTACAACAGACACCACAGAAATGAAAAGCATCATAAGAGACTAGAACAAGCAACTGTGTGCCAATAAAATGGACAACCTGGAAGAAATGGACAAATTCTTAGAAAGGTACAACCTTCCAAGACTGAACCAGGAAGAAATAGAAAATATGAACAGACCAATCACAAGTAATGAAATTGAAACTACAGTTAAAAATCTTTCAACAAACAAAAGTTCAGTACCAGATGGCTTCAGAGACGAACTCTATCAAACATTAAGAGAAAAGCTAGCACCCGTCCTTCTCATAATCTTACAAAAAATTTCAGAGGGAGGAACACTCCCAAGCTCATTCTGTGAGGCCACCATCACCCTGATAGCAAAACCAGACAAAGATACTACAAAAAAAGAAAATTACAGACCAATATCACTGATGAATATAGGTGCAAAAATCCTCAACAAAATACTAGCAAACAGAATGCAACAGTACATTAAAAGGATCAATCAACATGATCAAGTGGGATTTATCCCAGGGATGCAAGAATTCTTCAGTATACACAAGTCAATCAATGTGATACACCATATTAACAAATTGAAGAATGAAAACCATATGATCATCTCAATAGATGAAGGAAAACTTTTTGACAAAATCCAACACCCATTTATGATATAAATTCCCAGAAAGTGGGCATAGAGGGAAACTACCTCAACATAATAAAGGCCATATATGACAAACCCACAGCAAACATCATTCTCAATGGTGAAAAACTGAAAGCATTTCCTCTAAGATCAAGAACAAGAAAGGATGTCCACTCTCACCACTATTATTCAACATAGTTTTTGAAGTCCTAGCCATGGCAAACAGAGAAGAAAAAGAAATAAAAAGGATTTCAAATTGGAAAAGAAGTAAAATTGTCACTATTTGCAGGTGACATGATACTACACATAGAAAATCCTAAAGATGCTAGCAGAAAACAACTAGAGCTCATCAATTAATTGGGTAAAATTGCAAGATAAAAAAGTAATACACAGAAATTTCTTGCATTCCTATACACTAACAATGAAAGATCTGAAAGAGAAGTTAAGGAAACAGCTCCATTTCCCATTGCATTAAAAAGAATAATATACCCAGGAATAAACCTACCTAAGGAGGTTAAAGACCTGTAATCTGAAGACTACAAGATATTGATGAAACAAATCAAATATGACACAGACAGACAGACATATACCATATTCTTGGATTGGAAGAATCAATATTATGAAAATGACTATACTACCCAAAGCAATCTACAGATTCAATGCAATCCCTATCAAATTATCAATGGCATTTTTCACAGAATTAGAACAAAACATTGTACAATATGTATGAAAACACAAAAGACCCCGAATAGCAAAAGCAATCTTGAAAAAGAAAAATGGAGCTGGAGGAATTAGGCTTCCTGACTTCAGACTATACTACAAAGCTACAGTAATCAAAACAGTATGGTACTGGCACAAAAACAGAAATATAGATCAATGGAACAGGACAGAAAGCCCAGAGATAAACCCATGCATCTATGGTCACCTAATCTATGACCAAAGAGCCAAGAATATACAGTGGAGAAAAGACAGTCTCTTCAATTGGTGGGGCTGGAAAAACTGGACAGCTAAATGGAAAGAATGAAATTAGAACACTCCCTAACACCATCCACAAAAATAAACTCAAAATAGATTAAAGAGCTAAACGTAAGATTGGATACTATAAAGCTCTTAGAGGAAAACATAGGCATTACAGACTTTGACATAAATCACAGCAAGATCTTTTTTGACCCACCTCCTAGAGTAATGAAAATAAAAACAAAACGAGGGGGGACGAGGGGAAGATGGCAGAAGAGTAAGACGTGGAGATCACCTTCCTCCCCACTGATACACCAGAAATACATCTACACGTGGAACAACTCCTAAAGAACACCTACTGAACGCTGGCAGAAGACCTCACACCTCCCAAAAGGCAAGAAATTCCCCACGTACATGGGTAGGGCAAAAGAAAAAACAGAGACAAAAGAATAGGGATGGGACCTGCACAAGTGGGAGGGAGCTGTGAAGGAAGAAAGGTTTCCACACATTAGGAAGCCCCTTGGTGGGCGGAGACTGCAGGTGGTGGTGTGGGGGAGCTTCAGTGCCGTGGAGGAGAGCACAGCAACAGGGATGCGGAAGGCAAAGCGGGCAGATTCCCGCACAGAGGATCGGTGCCAACCGGCACTCACCAGCCTGAGAGGCTTGTCTGCTCACCTGCCGGGGCGGGTGGGGCTGCAAACTGAGGCTCGGGCTTTGGGGGCTTTGGTCGGAACACAGGGAGAGGACTGGGGTTGGTGGCGTGAACACAGCCTGAAGGGGTTAGTGCACCACAGCTAGCCGGGAGGGAGTCCGGGAAAAGGTCTGGAGCTGGAGAAGAGGCAAGAGACTTTTTCTTCCCTCTTTGTTTCCTGGTGCGCCAGGAGAGGGGATTAAGAGCGCTGCTTAAAGGAACTCCAGAGACAGGCGCGAGCGCGGCTGAAGGCGCGGACCACAGAGACGGACAGGAGACGCTAAGGCTGCTGCTGCCACCACCAAGAAGCATGTGTGCGAGCACAGGTCACTATCCACACCTCCCTTCCGGGGAGTCTGTGCAGCCCACCACTGCTGGGTTCCCGGGATCCAGGGACAACTTCCCAGGGAGAATGCATGGCGAGCCTCAGGCTGGTGCAATGTCACGACGGCCTCTGCCGCCTCAGACTCGCCCCGCACTCCGTGCCCCTCCCTCCTCCTGGCCTGAGTGAGCCAGAGCCCCCGAATCAGCGGCTCCTTCAACCCTGTCCTGTCTGAGCAAAAAACAGACGCCCTCCGGTGACCTACATGCAGAGGCAGGGCCAAATGCAAAGCTGAGCCCCTGGGAGCTGTGAGAACAAAGAAGAGAAAGGGACGTCTCTCCCAGCAGCCTCAGAAGCAGCCGATTAAAGCTCCACAATCAACTTGATGTACCCTGCATCTATGGAATACATGAATAGACAACGAATCATCCCAAATTGAGGAGGTGGACTTTGAGAGCAAGATTTATGATTTTTTTCCCTTTTCCTCTTTTTGTGAGTGTGTATGTGTATGCTTCTGTATGAGATTTTGTCTGTATAGCTTTTCTTCCACCATTTCTCCTAGGGTTCTATCCGTTCGTTTTTTTGTTTTGTTTTGTTTTAATTTTTTTCTTTCTTAACAATTAATTTTAATAACTCTATTTTATTTTACTTTATCTTCTTTCTTTCCTGCCTTCCCTCCTTTAGACAACAAATCATCCCAAATTGAGGAAGTGCACTTTGACAGCAAGATTTATGATTTTTTCCCCTTTTCCTCTTTTTGTGAGTGTGTATGTGTATCTTCTGTAGGAGATTTTGTCTGTATAGTTTTGCTTCCACCATTTGTCCTAAGGTTCTATCCATCCTTTTTTATTAAATTTTTTTTCTTAACACTTATTTTTTAATTTAATAACTTTATTATATTTTACTCTATTTTATTTTACTTTATCATCCTTCTTTCTCTTTTTTCCTCCTTCCCTCCTTTGTTCCTTCCTTCCTCCCACCATCCCTCCCTCCCTCCTTCCTTTCTTTCTTTCTTTCCTTCTATCTTCCTTCCTTCCTTCCTTCCTTCCTTTCTTTCTTTCTTTCTTTCTTTCTTTCTTTCTTTCTTTCTTTCTTTCTTTCTTTCTTTCTTTCTTCCTACTTCTGCTAATTCTTTCTCTCTAATTTTTCTCCCTTTTATTCTGAGCCTTGTGGAGGAAAGGCTCTTGGTGCTGCAGCCAGGAGTCAGTGCTCTGCCTCTGAGGTGGGAGAGCCAACTTCAGGACACTGGTCCACAAGAGAACTCCCAGATCCACGTAATATCAAATGGTGAAAATCTCCCAGATATCTCCATCTCAACGCCAGAACCCAACTTCACTCAACGACCAGCAAGCTACAGTGTTGGACACCCTATGCCAAACAACCAGCAAAACAGGAACACAACCCCACCCATTAGCAGAGAGGCTCCCTAAAATCATAATAAATCCACAGACACCCTAAAACACACCACCAGACGTGGACCTGCCCAACAGAGAGACAAGACCCAGCCTCATCCACCAGAACACAGGCTCTAGTACCCTCCACCAGGAAGCCTACACAACCTACTGAACAAACCTCAGCCACTGGGGACAGACACCAAAAACAACGGGAACTACGAACATGCAGCTTGTGAAAAGTAGACCCGAAACACAGTAAGTTAAGCAAAATGAGAAGACAGAAAATCACACAGCCGATGAAGGAGCAAGGCAAACACCCACCAGACCTAACAAAGGAGGAGGAAGTAGGCAGTCTACCTGAAAAAGAATTCAGAATAATGATAGTAAAGATGATCCAAAATCTTGGAAATAGAATAGAGAAAATACAAGAAACATTTAACAAGGACCTACAAGAACTAAAGATGAAACAAACAATGATAAACACCACAATAAATGAAATTAAAAATACTCTAGATGGGATCAATAGCAGAATAACTGAGACAGAAGAACGGATAAGTGACTTGGAAGATAAAATACTGGAAATAATTACTGAAGAGCAGAATAAAGAAAAAAAATGAAAAGAACTGAGGACAGTCTCAGAGACATCTGGGACAACATTAAAAACACCAACATTGGAATTATAGGGGTTTCAGAAGAAGAGAAAAAGAGAGGGACTGAGAAAATATTTGAAGAGATTATAGTTGAAAACTTCCCTATTATGGGAAAGGAAATAGTTAATCACGTCCTGGAAGCAAAGAGAGTCCCATACAGGATAAATACAAGGAGAAATATGCAAGAGACATATTAATCAAACTGTCAAAAATTAAATACAAAGAAAGTATATTAAAAGCAGCAAGGGAAAAACAACAAATAAACACAAGGGAATCCCCATAAGGTTAACTACTGATCTTTCAGCAGAAACTCTGCAAGGCAGAAGGGAGTGGCAGCACATATTTAAAGTGATGAAGGAGAAAAACCTGCAACCAAGATTACTCTACACAGCAAGGATCTCATTCAGATTTGATGGAGAAATTAAAACCTTTACAGACAAGCAAAAGTTGAGCGAGTTCAGCACCACCAAACCAGCTTTACAAAAAATGCTAAAGGAACTTCTCTAGGCAAGAAACACAAGAGAAGGGAAAGACCTACAATAACGAAGCCAAAACATTTTAGAAAATGGGAATAGGAACATACATATTGATAATTACCTTAAATGTAAATGGACTAAATGCTCCCACCAAAAGACACAGATTGGCTGAATGGATACAAAAACAAGACCCATATATATGCTGTATACAAGACACCCACTTTAGACCTAGAGACACATACAGACTGAAAGTAAGGGGATGAAAAAATATATTCCATGCAAATGGAAACCAAAAGAAAGCTGGAGTAGTGATTCTCATATCAGACAAAATACACTTTAAAATAAAGACCATTACAAGGGGCAAAGAAGGATGCTACATAATGATCAAGGGATCGAACCAAGAAGAAGATATAACAATTGTAAATATTTAGGCGCCCAACATAGGAGCACCTCAATACATAAGGCAAATACTAACAGCCATAAAAGGGAAATCGACAGTAACACATTCATAGTATGGGACTTTAACACTGCACTTTCACCAATGAACAGATCATCCAAAATGAAAATAAATAAGGAAACACAAGCTTTAAATGATACATTAAACAAGATGGACTTAATTGATATTTACAGGACACCCCATCCAAAAACAACAGAACACACATTTTTCTCAAGTGCTCATGGAACATTCTCCAGGATAGATCATATCTTGGGTCACAAATCATGTCTTGGTAAATTTAAGAAAATTGAAATTGTATCAAGTATCTTCTCCTACCACAACGCTATGAGATGAGATATCAATTACAGGAAAAGATCTGTGAAAAATACAAACACATGGAGGCTAAACAATACACTACTTAATAACAAAGTGATCACTGAAGAAATCAAAGAAGAAATCAAAAAGTACCTAGAAACAAATGACAATGGAGACATGATGACCCAAAACCTGTGGGATGCAGCAAAAGCAGTTCTAAGAGGGAAGTTTATAGCAATACAAGCCCACCTTAAGAAGCAGGAAACATCTCGAATAAACAACCTAACCTTGCACCTAAAGCAATTAGAGAAAGAAGAACAAAAAAAACCCAACCTTAGCAGAAGGAAAGAAATCATAAAAATCAGATCAGAAATAAATGAAAAAGAATTGAAGGAAACAATAGCAAAGATCAATAAAATTAAATGCTGGTTCTTTGAGAAGATAAACAAAATAGATAAACCATTATCCAGACTCTTCAAGAAAAAAAAGGAGAAGACTCAAATGAATAGAATTAGAAATGAAAAAGGAGAACTAACTGACACTGCCGAAATACAAAAGATCATGAGAGTTTACTACAAGCAACTCCATGCCAATAAAATGGACAACCTGAAAGAAGTGGACAAATTCTTAGAAACGCACAACCTGCCAAGGCTGACTCAGGAAGAAATAGAAAATATGAACAGACCAAACACAATCACTGAAATTGAAACTGTGATTAAAAATCTTCCAACAAACAAAAGCCCAGGACCAGATGGCTTTACAGGCGAATTCTATCAAACATTTAGAGAAAAGCTAGCACCTATCCTTCTCAAACTCTTCCAAAATATAGCAGAGGGAGGAACACTCCCAAATTCATTCTATGAGGCCACCATCACCCTGATACCAAAATCAGACAAGGATGTCACAAAGAAAGAAAACTACAGGCCAATATCACTGATGAATAGAGATGCAAAGATCCTCAACAAAATACTAGAAAACAGAATCCAACAGCACATTAAAAGGATCATACACCATGATCAAGTGGGGTTTATTCCAGGAATGCAAGGATTCTTCAATATACGCAAATCAAACAATGTGATAAACCATATTAACAAATTGAAGGAGAAAAACCATATGATCATCTCAATAGATGCAGAGAAAGCTTTCAACAAAATTCAACACCGATTTATGATAAAAACCCTGCAGAAAGTAGGCATAGAGGGAACTTTCCTCAACATAATAAAGGCCATATATGACACACCCACAGCCAACATCATCCTAAATGGGGAAAAACTAAAAACATTTCCACTAAGATCAGGAACCAGACAAGGTTGCCCACTCTCACCGCTCTTATTCAACATAGTTTTGGAAGTTTTAGCCACAGCAATCAGAGAAGAAAATGAAATAAAAGGAATCCAAATCAGAAAGAAGAAGTAAAGCTGTCACTGTTTGCAGATGACATGATCCTATACATAGAGAACCCTAAAGATGCTACCAGAAAACTACTAGAGCTAATCAATGAATTTGGTAAAGTTGTAGGGTACAAAATTAATGCACAGAAATCTCTGGCATTCCTATACCCTAATGATGAAAAATCTGAAAGTGAAATAAGAAAACACTCCCATTTACATTGCAACAAAAAGAATAAAATATCTAGGAATAAACCTACCTAAGGAGACAAAAGACCTCTATGCAGAAAATTATCAGACACTGATGAAAGAAATTAAAGATGATACAAATAGATGGAGAGATATACCATGTTCTTGGATTGGAAGAATCAACGCTGTGAAAATGACTCTACTACCCAAAGCAATCTACAGATTCAATGCAATCCCTATCAAACTAACACTGGCATTTTTCACAGAACTAGAACAAAAAAATTCACAATTTGTATGGAAGCACAAAAGACCCTGAATAGCCAAAGCAATCTTGAGAACGAAAAATGGAGCTGGAGGAATTAGGCTCCCTGACTTCAGACTATACTACAAAGCTACAGTAATCAAGACAGTATGGTACTGGCACAAAAACAGAAAGATAGATCAATGGAACAGGATAGAAAGCCCAGAGATAAACCCACGCACATATGGTCACCTTATCTTTGATAAAGGAGGCAGGAATGTACAGTGGAGAAAGGACAGCCTCTTCAATAAGTGGTGCTGGGAAAACTGGACAGGTACATGTAAAAGTATGAGATTCGATCACTCCCTAACACCATCCACAAAAATAAGCTCAAAATGGACTAAAGACGTAAATGTAAGGCCAGAAACTAGCAAACTTTTAGAGGAAAACTTAGACAGAACACTCTATGACATAAATCACAGCAAGATCCTTTTTGACCCACCTCCTAGACAAATGGAAATAAAAGCAAAAATATACAAATGGGACCTAATGAAACTTCAAAGCTTTTGCACAGAAAAGGAAGCCATAATCAAGACCAAAAGATAACCCTCAGAATGGGAGAAAATATTTGCAAATGAAGCAACGGACAAAGCATAAATTTCCAAAATTTATAAACAGCTCATGCAGCTCAATAACAAAAAAACAAACAGCCGAATCCAAAAATGGGCAGAAGACCTAAATAGACATTTCTCCAAAGAAGATATACAGATTGCCAACCAACACATGAAAGAATGCTCAACATCATTAATCATTAGAGAAATGCAAATCAAAACTACAATGAGATATCATCTCACACTGGTCAGGATGGCCATCATCAAAAAATCTAGAAACAATAAATGCTGGAGAGGGTGTGGAGAAAAGGGAACACTCTTGCACTGCTGGTGGGAATGTGAATTGGTACATCTACTATGGAGAACAGTATGGAGGTTCCTTCAAAAACTACAAATAGAACTACCATATGACCTAGCAATTCCACTACTGGGAAAACCATAATTCAAAAAGAGTCATGTACCAAACTGTTCATTGCAGCTCTATTTACAATAGCCCGGAGATGGAAACAACCTAAGTGCCCATCATCGGATGAATGGATAAAGAAGATGTGGTGCATATATACAATGTAATATTACTCAGCCATAAAAGAAATGAAATTGAGCTATTTGTAATGAGGTGGATAGACCTAGAGTCTGTCATACAGAGTGAAGTAATTCAGAAAGAGAAAGACAAATACCATATGCTAACACATATATATGGAATTTAAGGAAAAAAATGTCACAAAGAACCTAGGGGTAAGACAGGAATTAAGCCACAGTTTTACTAGAGAGCAGACTTGAGGATATGGGGAGGGGGAAGGGTTTGCTGTGACAAAACGAGAGAGAGGTATGGCCATATATACACTACCAAACGTAAGGTAGATACCTAGTGGGAAGCAGCTGCATAGCACAGGGAGATCAGCTGGGTGCTTTGTGACTGCCTGGAGGGGTGCGATAGGGAGGGTGGGAGGGAGGGAGTCACAAGAGGGAAGAGATATGGGAACATATGTATATGTATAACTGATTCACTTTGTTATAAAGCAGAAACTAACACACCATTGTAAATCAATTATACCCCAATAAAGATGTTAAAAAATAAAATTAAATTAAATAAAAACAAAACGAAACAAATGGGACCCAATGAAATTTAAAATCATTTGAACAGCAAAGGAAACAATAAAAAAAAAAGACACCCATATAAGGGGAGAAAATATTTGCAAACAAAGCAATTGACAAGGGATTAATCTCCAAAGTATGCAAACAGATCATGTAGCTCAATATCAAAAAAAACACACAACCCAATCAAAAAATGGGCAGAAGACCTAAGTACTCATTTCTCCAAAGAAGACATACAGTTGGCCAAGAGGTACATGAAAAGATGTTCAACATCACTATTTATTAGAGATGTGCAGATCAAAGCTACAATGAAATATCACCTCACACTGGTCAGATGGGCATCTTCAAAAAAATCTACAAACAATAAATGCCAGAGAGGGTGTGGAGAAAAAGAAACCCTCTTGCACTGTTGGTGCGAATGTAAATTGATAGAGCCACTATGCAGAACACTATGTAGGTTCTTTAAAATCTAAAAGTAGAACTACCATATGACCCAACAATTCTCCTTCTGGGTGTATACCCTGAGAAACACATAATTCAAAAAGACACATGCACCCCAAAGCTCATTACAGCACTATTTACAATAGCCAGGACATGAAAGCAACCTAAATGTCCATAGACAGATGAATGGATAAAGAAGTTGTGGTACATATATACAATGGAATATTACTCAGCCATAAAGAAGAACGAAATTGGGTCATTTGTACAGCTGTGGATGGACCTAGAGTCTGTCATACAGAGTGAAGTAAGTCAGAAAGAGAAAAACAAATATGTATATTAACACACATATGTGGAATCTAGAAAAATGATACAGATTACCCTATTTGCAGGGCAGGATTATAGACGCAGATGTAGAGAATGGACTTGTGGACTTTGGTGGGGGGAAGGGGTGGTGGGTTGAATTGGGAGATTAGGATTGACATATATACACTACCATGTATAAAACAGATAGCCAGTGGGAACCTGCTATATATTGCAGAGCACTCAGCTCAGTACTCTCTGGTAACCTAGATAGGTGGGATGGAGGGGTGAGAGGGGGGTCCACGAGGGAGGGGATATATGTGTACGTATAGCTGATTCTTTTCATTGTACAGCAGAAACTAACACAGCATTGTAAAGCAAGTATAACCCAGTTGAAAAATAAGATAAACTTGAAATTAACATATCTTCCATTTTTCTTATTTTCAGTAAATACATTTAAGGTTATACATATTCCTTTCAGAACCACTTTGTTTCCAGACTAAGACTTTGAGATGCAGTAACTTCATTTCTTAATTTTCTGTATTTGTTTTGATTTCTTCATAAAGCAAGTTAATTAGAATAGTTTTCAAATATTTGTCTAGTAATCTTTGTGTTTTTTAGCTAATATTTTGATTTATTTCTAGTTGATGACAGTGAGGTTGAAGAAAGTAAAGTAAAGTAACCTCTATGTTTTCTGCTTTTGTACTTTATTGAATCTTTCTTTGTGACTTAGTAGTGGTAAATACTGTAAGTATTTTGTTAGAATTTTGTGGTGTTTTGCAGAATTAATTTTGTGAGAAATATATGTCATCAGCTTTGACAGAGTAGCTTGCAGCAGACCAATACTCCTGCTGAGAACAAACAGAAAACCTGGATAAAATTCAAGATTTATTTTGAAGTTCTCAGGATAATTTCAAAACAACTAGGATATGGTGGTCCAAATAGAAAAGAGATTGGAAGTTATTGAGGTAAGCCTAACCTTTTATTTGCTGCTTTTCCTCTTGGTCTATTTGTTGGTGCCAAGAAAGAAGCAGAGAATCCAGGATAACTTTGGTCAATATCACAGAATAGGGGGACAGATACTGGATTTCTGGTATTTTAAAGCATCACAGCATGAGAGACTAATATACCAGAGAGGAAGAAGGCACAAATACATGAGCTAGACACCTGGCACCAATTTCCTCCTCAAGGCCTTTTCTCACTGAGCTGCACAGGGCAAGATGGTAAGATGCCAAGCAGAAAACTGCTGAAAAGCAAAGTGGAGTTTCCATGGTTTCACGTCCTAGCAGCAAAAAATTGAAGTTAAGTGTCCCTCATTATGTAGTATCACTAAGAGACACTACAGGCTTTCAGTTGGAATACATGAAGGATTCAACTCCAGGAATGTGGGAAAAACAGAAGGAGAGGGAGTTTATAGAGACTGCAAAGTAGGAATGGACCACTTCAGTCCAGGACCAGATTCAGGTGATCTGCCCCTTTGCAGCATAGATAGGAAATAGAGTAAATCTTCTCTGGAAGAAGATAACCTCATGTAGATCTTCCATAAGTTTTCATAGACAATTTCTAACACTCAGTAAACAGAAATAACCAACTTCACAAAATCAATTTCAAGAGAAAAGTATGGACAATAGAAGCGGACCTTCTGGGAATTCAGCCATTCATTTGACAGACTTTGACTTTAAAATTATTGTGAGCAATATCTTCAAGAAAATAGATGGCAAGAGAGTAGTTTTGAATTTTTCCAAATGAATGAAAGACATTAAACCACAATCCAAGAATTGTGATGAACCCCACGCAGAATAATACAAAAAGAAAGCCACATATAGACAAATCACAGTGAAACTGAAGAAAGCTAATGTCAAGGAGAAAATCTTGAAAAAATCTAGAAAAAAAGACTCACCAACAGCAGCAAATATACAGAAAACTGCAAAGCACTGCTGTGAGTAATTAAAGAAAACTAAATAATTGAAGGAATAAACCAGGCTAATGAATTGGAAGACTTTATATTGGAATTATATCAGTTTTCCCCAAATTTGTCTGTAGGTTTTGTGCAATTCCAATAACAATATCAACCAGTTTGTGTGGGTGTGGGTGTGGGTGCGTGATTTCAAGAGCCCATTCCAAAATTTATAAGGAACTGTAAAGGCCCAAAATAGCCAAGACAATCTTGAAGAACAAGAACAAAGCTGAAAGATGTACACTACCAGATATTGGGGCTTATTTTTAGAGGTATAGTAATTAAGACACCGTTAATTGTGCAAGAATAGATGAATAGGAGAAACAAGAGAGTTCAGAAATAGAGTTGCATTATCAAGTCTGCATTAAAATTCAATGAGGGAAAGAATAACATTTTCATTAAATGGTGTTGGATTAATTGGATATCCAAATTAAACCTTGATTTCTCCCTCCTACCATATTAAAAAATTAATTCCAGATGTATTGTGACCTAAATATAAAAGATAAAGCATAAATCTCGAATAAGAAAATAGTTTAATCTTGGAATACACAAATATCTCTTAAACAGGACACAAAGAAAAATATCCATAAAGAATATATAATAAATTGGACTACATTAAAATTAAAAATACATTTTCATCAGAAGACATAATTAAAAGAGTAAAATGGAAAGCCATAGAGTAAGAAAAGATATTTGCAGTTTTTTATATATAAAAAAGGACATGCATCCAGAGCAATGAGCAAAGTAAAAGACCCAAGAGAAATAAAATGGAAAAAAGACTTGAATAGGCTCTTCAAAAATATATATCCAAATGGCCAACACACATATTAAAAAAATTAAGACAATGCAAATTAAAACTACCATGAAGTACTGCTAGACATTCACTAGAATGAATACTTTAAAAGACTGGCAATACTACATACTGGAAAGGATATAGAGCAATTGGACCTTTCATACACTATTGGTGGAAGTGTAAATAAGTATAAACACTTTGGAAAAAGTTTTCAGTATCTTTAAAAGCCTATACTAATTAGCCTATACTAATCATGTAACCCAACAACACTCCTAGGTATATGCCCATGAGAGATGAGTGTGTATATCTACCAACATAATATAGAAAAATGTACATAGCAACTTTGTACAGAATAGCCCCAAATTGAAAACAATCCACATATTTATCAACAGTAGAATGGATAAATAATGTGTTAATATACTGTATTACTACACAGCAATAAAAATGAAAGAAAATCATTATTACATGTAACATTAAGAATGAATCTCAGAAACAATATTGATTGAAAGATGCTAGGTACAAAGAATAATTACTGCAAGTTTACATTTCTATAAAATTAAAAAAATCAGCCTAACAAAACTACTTTGTGGCATTAGAAATCTGGATAATGATTACTTTTGGTGGGGGATAGTAACTAGTTGGAAACATAAAGAAGGCCACTGTTGTGTTGGTGATGTTTGTCAAAGAGGTGAAAGGATCAAAGAGCACCTACATTACCACAACTGAATTTTTGAAGGTGAGGGTATTGGTCAGTGCCAGAACCTTAATATGATATGCTGATAGGAGAATATTTGAAAATTTATGAAAAAGATAAAAAGATATCCAACTAAGAAAATCTTATTCTGAAAGATATATGGTCTAACTGATGCAATATTTGACGATTCAAATTATTGTGAGGAGTTTTGGCTCATTGTTAGTAAATTCTATCAAAATATATGTAAAGTAGTAAATATTCTTTATATACTTGATGGAAGTAAACATGTTAATATCTCTTTAAGGATCTAAGCTGCATATCTGAGCTATATATATATATACATTCTCTCATGGAGACAAAAATCTCCCGTTTTGCTGATTTTTGCTTCACTCTTTTGTCCAGAGCTAACCTAGGGTAGCTTTGATATTTTGAGATATATATATATATATATATATATTTTTTTTTTTTTTTGTGGTATGTGGGCCTCTCACTGTTGTGGCCTCTCCCGCCGCAGAGCACAGGCTCTGGACACACAGGCCCAGTGGCCATGGCTCACGGGCCCAGCTGCTCTGCAGCATGTCGGATCCTCCCGTACCAGGGCACAAACCCGTGTCCCCTGCATCGGCAGGCGGACTCCCAACCACTGCACCACCAGGGAAGCCCCTGAGCTATATTTTTAAATGATGTTTATTCATTCATAGATATTTTTTAAAAATTTGTGAGTGCAGAATGTAAAAGTTATAGGCTATATTTTCATTTTCTGAAATAAATTATTTGAACTCCACATGGAGCGGTAATCTGAACTTCACTTCATGTCATTCATTTATTCATACGGAAAATTTATTTAGCAGCTCCAATGCATTATATACCATGGTAGCAATGGGAAGAATATGCAATACTTGCCCCTATGAATTTTCTGACAGTTTGGTATCAGAAACAGAAACAAACATGGGAGAAGTATAGTATACTGGCTAATAGAATGACGTTTGGAATCAAATTGCCTGGGTTAAAAACCAAGCTTCTCCAGTTGCTAACTGGGTGACTTTGGACAATGTGCTTAACGTCTTTACGCCCATTTCTTCCTCTTAAAATGGAATAATAGTACTAGACTTACAGGGGTATTGTGAGGGCTAAATGAAAGGAGAGAGTATGTATAACTTGCTTAACACAATGTCTAAATGCCTAATAAATCCTAATTATTATTGTAAAGTCACCACACATTGTGATATATTTTATGATAAAGGTCAGTACAGGGTATTATGTGAACCCAGAATAGAGGTAACACACTAAACTTGGTTTAGGGAAGAGCTTCTGTAGGTGACATATTCTAAGGTCACAATTCAAATATTCTTATTGATTGCCTACTAGTGCTAGGTATTGTGCTAAATCTTGAGAACATAATGTGAACAAATAATAATTTGTTCCCTCAAGTTGTTTGCTGTCTATTGGGGAGGCAGACAACTATAATGTAATATGATACATGCTGTGATTGGGTAAAGTACAAGGTATCCTAGGTACATAAAGGCAAGGTATCTCACTCAATATTGGGAGACCAGGAAAGACTTTTTAAGGGAAATGTTACTTAAGCTTAGATGTAAAAATGAATAGTAGTAGTACAGAAGAAGTAAAGGAGACTCAGTATTCCAAAAGAAGCAATGAGTACATAGAGCTGAAAGGAAGAGAGAGAACAACACAATTTTCTAGAACAAACTGGATATTTGCATAGTACACCCCTCTCCAGTTTTAGATATGAAAGGATTTCATTAGCATTTGAATAGACAGTAAGGAGGGCTAAAACATCAAGGCCTGAACTTCTGTACTTTGGCAAATTAAAAAATATATATATATAAGGTTTATGAAAAAAATGCTATAGCCTAGAGAAGGCTAAGAAGAAAAGTACATCTCTGAAAAAAAAATTACTAAAGGAAAGAGAAGAACAATATAGAAACTACCTGTTTCAGTTTCTCATTATATAAGAATGCATTTTTCTATGCTATAAAACATGACTACTGCAAAGCAAAAATAGTTTGAGATTTAAAAAAAAGGACAACAGATTAAAAACAAGATATATGGGAATAGACTAATGTAAGATAATGCAATGGTAAAATTAAAACTCACCAAGTAAGAATTAGAATTGATCCTCCAAAATAAATCAGACATGTAGACTGTATTAAGCTAAAAATTGAGCCCCCCCAACAAAATATCCACATCAAATCCTTGGAACTTACAAATGTTACCTTACATGCCAAAAGACATGATTAAAGATCTTGAGATGTGGAGCTTATCCTGGATTATCCAAGTGGGTTCTAAATTCAATCACATGTATCCCTATAAGAGAGAGGTACAGGGAGTTCTGAGAGAGATAAACAGAACAAGAGAAGGTGATATTGAGATGGAGGCAGAGATTAGAGCAATGAAGCCAAGAAATGTCAAGTCACCAGTAGATGGAAGAGGCAAGAGACAGAATCTCCTGCAGAGCCTCTGTAGAGAGCACTACAGACACATTGATTTCAGACTTAATGGCCTTCACAACTGTGACGGAATAAATTTCTATTTTTTTAGGCTACTAAGTTTGTGGCATTTTTTTACAACTTCAGGAACTAATACATTGATTAATACTAATAATACAACTATTTTCATATATGCAAGGGTTTAAAAAAGAGCTTACCCTGGTGCCCATTCTGAAAAAAATGTTACTTCAACAAGTATTAAGGGTTATAGACAACTGAGAGGGAAATAAAGATCATGAACTCTGGAATGTTAATATCATGGTATAGAAGCATTGGAAATGCATTTTGAAATTAAATATATATTAAGTAGAAATAATCATTAATAGGTCACATAGATAGCTAAAAGTATAGATAGCTAGAAAATTCAAGACAAAAGCCAAAAGTACTCTTGGAGTTTTATGTTTAAAAATATTAATAATATGATAACACAAAGTAAACAAACTAGTAAAACTTGCCAAATCACCAAATCCACAAAACCTTCTACTGAAATCAACATGTAGTCTCCCTAGTGCTTTCCAGTCAGAGAATAAGAATAAAAGGGAGAGGGTGCTCTTTTGGCTGCTATTTGACAGAGCAATTATTGCATTTCACACAAATGACTAGCAAGAAATAGGGGCAGTGACTAGATTTTTCAGAATTTTTTTTTGTCACACAGATAAAATTATTATGAGAAATGCTTTGAAAATTTGGAATCTTGTACATGTGAATTTTTATACATTTCTACTTTTTAGGCTTTTGAATTTCAAAATGCCCAAATGATGGAATTTCTTTTCCTTCTTCCTTGAAAATACATGATACATAATAAAATGCTAAATTGAAATTAGGAATCTAAGATTATAATTTTGGTTCTACCATTTACTAAACATATATTATTAGGCAAATAAATTAATATAATTATCTAGATTATGCTTAAGTTCTTTGATGACCTAAAGTCAACCTGTATTTTAAGATTTAGATAAAATTGAGTTCCTTATATATTTTGGATATTAGCTCCTTATCAGATATATGGTTTGCAAATGTTTCTCACATTTTGTAGGTTGCTTTATACATACAACTTAATAGCAAAAAAAACAAAATCTGATTAAAAAATGAGCAAAGGACCTGAATGCATCCCTTTTTCAAAGAAAACATGCAAATGGCCAACAGGTATATGAAAAGGTGCTCAACATCACTAATCATCATGAAAATTCGAGTCAAAACTACAATGAGATATCACCTCATACCTGTTATCCGAAAGATGAGATATAAAAAAATGTTGGCAATAATGTGGAGAAAAGTGAACACTCGTGCATTGTTGGTAGGAGTGTAATTGGTACAGCCATTATGGAAAACAGTATGGAGGTTTCTCAAAATAAATAGAACTACCATATAGCCCAGAAATCCCACTACTGGTTATATATCCAAAGGACATGAAATAAGTACCTCAAAGATACATCTGCACTCCCATGTTCACTGCAGCATTATTCAAAAGAGCCAAGACATGAAAACAACCTAAGTATCCATTGGCAGATGAATAAATAAGGAAGTAGTGCTCTATATACAATGGAATATTATTTAGGTGCAAAAAGACGGAAATCCCATTGCTTTTGACAACATAGATGAAACTGGAGGACATTATGCTAAGTGAAATAAGCCAGACAGAGAAAGACAAGTACTTTATGATCTCAGTTATATGTTGGAATTTTAAAAAGTTTAACTCATAGAGCCAGAGACTAGAATGGTAGTTACCAGAGGGGTGGGGTGGGTGGGGAAAATGGGAAGATGTTGGCCAAATGGTACAAACTTTCAGTATAAGAGGAACAAATTCTGAGGATCTAATGTACAACATGGTGACTATAGTTAATAATGATGTATTGTACACTTGAAATTTGCTAGGAGAGTAGCTCTTAAGTGTTCTCACCACACCAAAAAAAAAAAAAAAGTAATAATGTGAGATGCTGAATGTGCTAGTTAACTTGGTTGTGGTAATCATCTCACAATGTATATGTATACCAACTCATTACATTGTGCATTTTATACATAAATACAATTTTGTCATTTATACTTAAAGCTGGAAAAAATAGTAAATGACTTGACAATACACTTGGAAAAGTATTTAAATAAAATAGACTTAAATCTTCACCCATATGTGGTGGGAGGTGCAGGGTCCTTTCCAATATCTCTAATCTACATTTCTCTTGGTCACCTCTGTCTTTGATTTTCCTGATACTGCTTTATTCTTGATTCCCATTATGCTTCTCACATATTCCAAATGTGCAGTCACCATAAAACTCTATGCAAAACACTGCACTTACTCTAGCATTCCCTCAATGTAGCACTGATGCAAAACTTGGTTGTAGCAGCCTTTTACTGAAACTTTAAACACAGTGGGAGATGGCAAAATATAGGGAAGAACAGGGTACTTAAAATTAAATACCAGGCATTCTTTGCCTATTCTTGCCACTAGAAATTTCTCATTTGTCTATTGCCATTTACCCAGCCATTCTGTTTTATTCCCTCTCATAGTTACCCCATGCATCCCTCCCCTCTTGACAAGTTCTGTCCAAAGAAATTCAGCTATTTGTTTGCCTCTGCCCCTGCTTTCCCACCAAGACAGGCCATGCCCTGGGGATCAAATTTTTAATATACAACAATCTATTAAGATATTTTGCTAAATAAAAAAGAATTCTCTCCCTGAAGTAATCTGCTGCCAAATTTTAAAGTAACAATAACTCACGACTTTAAAAATATTTACCTCAATTACCTCCAAAACAGAGATGAGAGGTTTCAAAATAAAAGATGGATATATAATAGAATCATTCAAATACAAATATATATGTAGGGAGCAATAAGTTTAACACAATCTGGGTTAATATAATTAATGAATTTGAATATTAAATTCAAATTCTGGAAGCCAAGGCCAAAAATTGAAAGCATGGTGGAATATCTAATCCTCATTATTTGATAGAAACATTAGGCTTTAATGATACTATCAAACTCTTCCTCATATTAGAGTCCCAAATTAATTTATTATATTTGTAATTTTATAAGGGCCATCACATAGTGAGTGACATCTTTATATTTTATAGAACATACAGAAACTTCTTTTTAAAGACCCTTTCTTAACTTTTCTATATGGCCAATAAAGATAAAATGTAACTCAGTAAGACATTTTCCAGAATTTAAGTTAATGATATTAAGGTACAAAAATTTCTGGTGACTAAGTAGTTACTAAGTTAAAATTTAAAATAGCTAGTGTAGATTGATAACAAATCTCTTAGGCAGGGGTCAACAAACCACAAGTCAAAGGCCAAATCCAGCCTACTGCCTGCTTTTGTATGGCCCATGAGCCATGAATGAGTTTTCCATTTTTAAATGGTTGAAAAATATCAAATGAAGAGTACTATTTTATGACATATGAAAATTATATGAAATTAGAATTTCACTATCAATAAGTAAAGTTTGATTTGATACAGCCATGCTCATTTATTTACATATTGTCATTGCTTGTTTTCACGCTTTGAGTGAAGAGCTGAGCCCTCCCAACAGAGACCATATGACCCACAAAGCCTAAGACATTTACGATGTGATCCTTTACTGAAAAAGTTTGTCAATCCTGCCTTAGACTGACAGACTTAATTAACAAATGGCTTCAGTAGGCTCTTGACAGAAACTGGGTATCATTAGTTTAATCCTGAGAGTTCTGAAGAACAGTTGAGCAGGAAGCATGTGCTATGAAACTCTAAGAATCTGACTTACATTCTCTCCCTATAGGAGGGCTACCCCACCTCCAAAGTGAATTGGGTCACAGGTGTAACTGGGAGTGAGCCAAATATTTTCTAAGCAAGAGCTATGATTGCTACCACCCCTATGCCTGAGAAAGCACTTGACTGAGACTCAGAGGTTTTTCTGACATAATTAAGAGGGTCAGCACCTGCCCACCCTAATATTAAAAAATTCCTGTGAGCATTTTAGCAACTTCATTGAGATATAATTAATTCACATACCATACATTCACCCACTTAAAGTGTACAGTTTAATGTTTTTAGTGTATTTAGATATGTGCAACCATCACCACAGTCAAGTTTAGAACATCTTTATCACCTCAGAAAGAAACCCTGTACGCTTTAACAATCACCCTCTATCCCATGTCCCTCCCCTAGGCCTAAGCAACCACTAATTTACTTTCTGGACATTTCATATGACTGAAATGATATAATATGTAGTCTTTTGTAACTGGTTTCTTTCATTTATCATAATGTTTTTAAGGTTCATTCATGTTGTCATATGTATCTGTACATTATTCCCTTTAATGGCTGAATAATATTTCATTCCATCAATATAGTATATTTTGCTTATCCATTCATCAGTTGATGAATATATTGAATTATTTCCAATTTTTCGGTATTATGAATGCTTTTATGAAGAGTGGTGTACAAGGTTTTGTGTGGTCATATGTTCTCGTTTCTCTTGGGTAAATACCTAGGAATTGGAATCACTGGGCCATATGATACCTCCATGGTTAATCATTTGAGGATCTGCTACACTGCTTTCCAAAGCAGCTGCCCCATTTTACATCCTTAACAGCAGTGTATGAAGGTTCTTATTTCTGCACATCCTCACAAACAATTGTTTCTGACGTTTTGATTCTAGTCATACTAGTGGGTGTGAAATATGTCATTGTGGTTTAGATTTGCATTTTCTTGATGACTAAAGGTGTTAAAGATCCTTTCATATGTTTACTTCTCTTTTACTTCTCTTTTTCCAGAGTTTATTTCACAGAGTTTCTCTTTTTCCAGTGTTTTAAGGTAGAAAATTAGGCTATTAATTTTGAATCTTTCTTCTAACTTTTAAAAAAAAATTTATTGGAGTATAGTTGATTTACAATATTGTGTTGGTTTCTGCTGTACAACAAAGTGAATCAGTTATACATATATATATATCTCCAATCTTTTTAGATTCTTTTCCCATATAAGTCATAATACAGTATTGAGAAGAGTTTGCTGTGCTATACAATAGGTCCTTATTAGTTACTTATTTTATATATAGTAGTGTGTATATACCAATCACAATCTCCTAATTTATCCCTTTCCCTCCTGGCAACCATAAGATTGTTTTCTACATCTGTGACTCTATTTCTGTTTTGTACATAAGTTCATTTGTACCATTTTTTTAGATGACACATATAAGCAATATCATATGATATTTCTCTTTCTCTGACTGACTTACTTCATTCAGTATGACAGTCTCTAGGTCCATCCATGTCTCTACAAATTGCACAATTTCATTCCTCTTTATGACTGAGTAATATTCCATTGTATATATGTACCACATCTTCTTTATCCATTCCTCTGTTGATGGACATTTAAGTTGCTATCATGTCCTGGCTACTGTAAATAGTGCTGCAATGAATATTGGGATGCATGCATCTTTTCTATTATGCTTTTCTCAGGGTATGTGCTCAGTAGTGGGAGTGCTGGGTCATAAGGTAGTTCTATTTTTAGTTTCTCAAAGACCCTCCATACTGTTCTCCATAGTGGCTGTACCAATTTACATTCCCACCAACAGTGTAGGAGGGTTCCCTTTTCTCCACATCCTCTCCAGCATTTGTTTGTAGATTTTTTGATGATGGCCATTCTGACCTGTGTGAAGTGATACCTCATTGTAGTTTTGAACTGCATTTCTCTAATAATTACTGATACTGAACACCTTTTCATGTGCTTTTTGGCCATCTATATGTCTTCTTTGGACAAAGGTCTATTTAGGTCTTCTGCCCATTTTCTGATTGGGTTGTTTGTTTCTTTTAGATATGGAGCTGCATGAGCTGTATGTATATTTTGGAAATTAATCCCTTGTCAGTCGCTTTTTTGGCAAATATTTTCTCCCATTATGTGGGTTGTCTGTTCATTTTGTTTATGGTTTCCCTTGCTGTGCAAAAACTTTTAAGTTTCATTAGGTCCCATTTGTTTATTTTTATTTTCATTACTCGAGGAGGTGGGTCAAAAAAGATCTGCGATTTATGTCAAAGAGTGTTCTGCTTATGTTTTCCTCTAAGAGTTTAATAGTGTCCAGCCTTACATTTAGGTCTTTAATCAATTTTGAGTTTATTTTTTTGTATGGTGTTAGGGAGTGTTCTAATTTCATTCTTTTACATGTAGCTGTCCAGTTTTCCCAGCACCACTTATTGAAGAGACTGTCTTTTCTCCACTGTATATTCTTGCCTCCTTTTTCATAGATTAGGTGACCATGGGTACATGGCTTTATCTCTGGGCTTTCCATCCTGTTCCCTTGACCTATATTTCTGTCTTTGTGCCAGTGCCATACTACCTTGATTAGTGTAGCTTTGTAGTATAGTCTGAAGTCAGGGAGCCTGATTCCTCCAGCTCCATTTTTCGTTCTCAAGATTGCTTTGGCTATTCAGGGTCTTTTGTGCTTCCATACAAATTGTGAATTTTTTTGTTCTAGTTCTGTGAAAAATGCCATTGATAATTTGATAGGGATTGCATTGAATCTGTAGATCGCTTTGTTTAGCATAGTCATTTTGATAGTTTTGATTCTTGTAATCCAATAACATGTTATGTCTGTGTGTGTGTGTCATATTTGATTCCTTTCATCAATATCTTATAGTTTTCTGGGTACAGGTCTTTAATGTCCTTAGGTAGGTTTATTCCTGGGTATTTTATTCTTTTTGATGTGATAGGAAATGGGATTGTTTCCCTAATTTCTCTTTCTGATCTTTCATTGCTAGTGTATAGGAATGCAAGAAATTTCTGTGTATTAATTTTGTATCTTGCAACTTTACCAAATTAATTGATGAGCTCTAGTCGTTTTCTGGTAGCATCTTTAGGATTTTCTATGTATAGTGTCATTTCATCTGCAAACAGTGACAGTTTTACTTCTTTTCCAATTTGAAATCCTTTTTATTATTTTTTCTTCTCTGATTGCCATGGTTAGGACTTCCAAATTTATGTTGAATAATAGTGGTGAGAGTGGACATCCTTGTCTTGTTCCTGACCCTAGAGGAAATGCTTTCAGTTTTTACCATTGAGAATGATGTTTGCTGTGGGTTTGTTGTATATGACCTTTATTATGTTGAGGTAGCTTCCCTGTATGTACGCCCACTTTCTGGGGAATTTATATCATAAATGGGTGTTGGATTTTGTTAAAAGCTTTGCCTGCCTCTATTGAGATGATCATACAGTTTTTACTCTTCACTTTGTTAATATGGTGTATCACATTGATTGATTTGTGTATATTGAAGAATCCTTGCATCCCTGGGATAAATCCCACTTGATCATGGTGATTGATCCTTTTAATGTATTATTGCATTCTATTTGCTAGTATTTTGTTGAGGATTTTTATGCCTATATTCATCAGTGATATTGGTCTGTAATTTTCTTTTTTTGTGGTATCTTTGTCTGGTTTTGGTATCAGGGTGATGGTGGCCTCATAGAATAAGCTTGGGAGTGCTCCTTCCTCAATAATTTTTTGGACGAGTTTCAGAAGAATAGGTGTTAACTGTTTTCTAAGTGTTTGGTATAACTTGCCTGTGAAGCTATCTGGTCCTGGACTTTTGTTTGTTACAAGTTTTAAAATCAGTTTCAATTTCATTACTTGTGATTGATCTCTTCATATTTTCTATTTCTTCCTGGTTCAGTCTTGGAAGGTTGTACCTTTCTATGAATTCGTCCATTTTTTCTAGGTTGTCCATTGTTTTGGCAGAGTTGCTTGTAGTAGTCTCTTATGATCCTTTGTATTTCTGTGGTGTTAGTTGTAACTTCTCCTTTTTTACTTCTAATTTTGTTGATTTGAGCCCTCTCCCTTTTTTTCTTCATGAGTCTGGCTAAAGCTTTATCAATTTTATTTGTCTTTTCAAAGAACCAGCTTTTAGTTTCATTGAATTTTTTACTATTTTTTTTCTTCATCTCTATTTCATTTATTTCTGCTCTGATCTTTATGATTTCTTTCCTTCCATTAATTTGGGTTTTCCTTGTTCTTCTTTCTCTAGTTTCTTTAGGTGTAAGTTTAGGTTGTTTATTTGAGACTTTTCTTGTTTCCTGAGGTAAGATTATATTGCTATAAATTTCCCTCTTAGAACAGCTTTTGCTGCATCCCATTGTTTTTAATTGTCTTGTTTTTGTTGTCATTTGTCTTTAGGTATCTTTTAATTTCCTCTTTGATTTCTTCGGTGGTCCATTGGTTGTTCAGTAACATGTTGCTTAGTTTCCATATGTTTGTGTTTTTTACTGGTTTTTTTCCCTGTAATTTATTTCTAATCTTCTCTATATTGGTGCTTATATCTATAAATCTGTAAGTACTATGTTAGCTGCATCCCATTTTTTTTTTTTTAGGTTGTATCTTCATTTTCATTTAAGCAAAGTACATCTTAACTTCCCTTTTGATTTCTTCTTTAACCCATTGGCTATAACAGAATATGTTGTTTAATTGCCACATCTGTGAATTTTACAGAAGTTTTTTTTTTTTCATTATTCCTTTCTAATTCCATTCCATGTGGTCAGGGAACATACTTTGTATTATTTATAACCTTTTAATTTTATTGAGGTTTGTTTAATAGTCTAGTATATACTCTATCCTCAAGAATGTTCTGTGTGAATTTAGGAATAATATATTCTGTCACTGTTGTTGGATAGAGTATCCTATATATATACATGGTTAGGTACTGGTCGATTTATAGTGTTGTTAAAGTCTTCTCTTTCCCTGCTGATCTTCTATTTAGTTGTTCTGTCTATTATTGGAAGTTGGGTATTGAAGTCCACAACCATTATATTTCAATTGCCTATCCCTTCATTTCTTTTAGTTTTTCCGTCTTATATTGTGGTGCTCTGTTATTAGGTGCATATATGCTCATAATTTTTATATCTTTCTCATGAATTGTCTTACTTGTTATATCTTTTTTGTCCTTTTACTCTCAGTCTATTTGTATCTTTGAATCTAAAGTTTGTCTCCTATAGAGAGCATGTAGTTGAGTCATATTTTGGGGAGTTTTTTAACCCTATTTAACAAGCTCTACCTTTTGATTGAATCATTTAGTTCATTAACATTTATTATTATGATTGATATATTGTTTTATGTTTCCCATCAAAATTTTTGTTTTTTTTATATGTCTCATGTGTTGTTTGTTCTTTTATTCCTTTTACTTATTTATTTTGCATTAAGTGAATATGTTCTAATATATCATTTTCTTTAATAGGTTTTTATTGTATTTATTTTATTTATTTTTGAGGAGTAGTTTAAGGTTTACCACATACATCTTATTGTATCTGATTCAGCTTCCAATTTGTGCTAGCTTAATTCTAGTGCTAGAGAAATGTTACTCCTATATAGCTCTATTCCTTCCCCCCCTGTTGTATTTTTGTTATATAATTTCATCTATTAATGTTACAAACCTAATGATACCTTGTCATAATTATTACTTTAACATTTTTGGTCATTTCCTTAGCCTAATTCAGCTTTGTTCCCACCAATCTCCTAGTGTTATTATCAGTGAATATATTATACATATATTACATTTTTATATGTTATAAGCCCAACAACAAACACATTATATACATATTATCTTATACAAGTACTTTTTAAATCTGTTAAGAGGAAGGAGAAAAAATGCATTTCTACTGTCTTTCATAGTTGCAATTACCTTTACTGGTGTTGTTTGGTTTTTCATGTGGATTTGAATACTGTCTGAGGTTGCTTTCTTTCAGTCTGAAGACCTTCCTTTAGTATTTCTTGTAAGGTAGTTCTGCCAGAAACATACTCTCTTAGTTTTTTTTTACATCTGGAAAAGTCTATTTAATATTTATTTTTGAAAGATAGCATTGCTGGATATAGGATTCTTGGTTGAAAGTTTTGTTTTTTTGAGCAGTTTGCCTTCTGGCCTCCATTGTTTCTACTGAAAAGTCAGTTATTCAACTTATTGACACTCCCTTGTAAGTAATGAGTAATTTTTCTCTTGCTCCTTTCAGCATTTCCTCCTTGTCTTTGACTTTTAGCATCTTTTACTCTGTGCCTTTTTGTGAATCTTTTTGTGTTTATACCACTTAGAGTTTTTTGACTTTTTTTCCGAATATGTAGGTTATTGTTTTCCAGCAAATGTGTTAGGTTTTCAGCCATACTTTCTTCAAATATTTTTCTTCTCCTTTCTTTCCCTTCTCTCCTTTTGGTAACCCCATACTGAATAATTTTGTTCACTTGATGGTATACACATTTCTCATTTTTCTTCATCCTCTTTTCTGTTTTTTTGGCTTCTATGATCTTTATTCCTGTATCTTCAAGTTTGCTTATTCTTTCTTCTGCCAGTTCAAATCTACTGTTGAGCCCCTCTAGTGAATTTTTTTATTTCAGTTATTGTGCTTTTCAACTCTTTCATTTCCATTTGGTTCTTTTTTTGTAATTTGTATCTCTTTATTGATATGTCTCTATTTGATGCAACATTGTTGTCATACCTTCCTTTGCTTCTTTAATCATGGTTTCTTTTAGTTTTGTGAAGATGGTTAAAATGGCTACTTTAAAGTCTTTTTCTGATTAATCTGACATCTTTTCACTGTCATAGGCACTTTCTGTTGCCTGTTTTATCTCCCATTGGTGGGGCATATTCTTCTGTTTCTTTGCATGCCTCATAATTTATTATTGTAAACTGTATTTTAGATAATATATTGTAGCAACTTTGGGTAGTATCCCCCCAGGAGCTTATTATTGTTTTGTGTTTATTTATTTAGTGGTTGACTTTTTATTTTAGTGAAATCTACCCCCCCTTAGTGTTCAGCCTCTGATATTGTTGTTCATAGAGGCACAGCTTTGGTTATAATCTCAGTTATGCTGAAATGACAGTGGTTTTTGAAGGGCTCTTTTCTTCTTTCCCTGACCACACCCAATTGCTAAACTCCAATAATTGGCAAATGATTGCTCAATTGTTTGCAGCAATGCTCTGGGGCAAAAATGTTCTGCAAATGAACAATTCTTGCTCCTCTGAAGAAATACTTTCTGACACCAGTATTTGATTTTTGTTCTGATCCCAGGAGAGCTTCTCCCAGCTGTTTCATTCCTGGTTTTCTCCTTCAAACTAGCTGGTTTACATTTTAACCTCTATCTTAAATATCCTCCCAACTGCCTTTCATTACACTTATTGGATAAGCACTCACTGAATAAGCACACATTGCAGTGGGCAGCAGACTAGATACTCTCTGTTTGGATCTCCTGGCATAAAATCACTACCCTCCAAGCTGGAGCAAGAGTGAAAAGAGTTCACTATTCTCAGAGGTGCTACACTAAAGGTATAGCCTCCATTCCATAAGTCAGGGCTGAGTAGAAGGAAGAAGGCCTTCTCTCGATTGTACTCAACCATGACTTAGCTTCAGCAACCAGTAGCTGGGGGCAGGGTGAGAAATGCTGACACCCTGTTTCTCTGGGAGGAAAATTTTCCATCTTGGTGTTATTGGGAGAAAGAACTCTATATTCTTGGCTACAGGAGTTTGGAGTAGTCTCTGGCCTTGTTTGAGCTAGGAGGTGGGAAAGGGACATAGTAATCTTGGTTCAAATAGATGTTTCTTTATTTTCTATTCACCCTTAGGATCATTTCCAGAGGCTTTAAATGGTTAGATATTTTTAAAATAGTTTTCACCTGTTTCATTAAAGTCAACTTCTATGTGATATTGATTAAAATTGATTTATTGATTGAAAGTTCCTTTTTATAAAAAACAATTTTAATATCTTTGGACCTTAGCTTCCACCACTATAGAATGATGAGTTTGGAGTAAAGTAAGGCTTTTTTTCACTGAAAATTCCTATATTTTTCTATTTTAATACTGCAACAAAATACATAAGTTTAAATAGCTTATGCCACAAATTCAATGAAGGAAAAAATGGTGAAAAGAGGTTTTGATTTATGTCAAACAATATGAAATAACTAGTTATGCATAAGTAATCCAGATTTTAAATAATAGAATACAGAAAAATTGCCTATTGATTCTTCCAACCAAGATCTTTTATCATGGGAGGGGTATCCAGTTACACATAATGCCATAGTTAATCAATTGTTGAAAGAAAGAAAACAAATTCTCCATAGGGTATTTCCTGGTGATTTTATTTTATTTTTTATTAAGTAAACATTGCTGATTTTGGCTTTCTAAAATATATTGACTCTCCCAAGTTTTAACAATCAGCAACGTGCTTTTGTTAAACCATACATAGCTTGTTTAGCAAAGGAGGTTAATGAGGGAAAAACTTACCTTAATGATTAAAATATGTCTCAGACTGGGTCACAGTGTTCCCTAAAGTAATTCATTTTATGAAATTTAATGTGGGAATGGAACTCTAAAGAGAAATGTAAAGTTTAAGTATTATTCTGTTTGGAATGTAAAGGCATTACTTACCTACAATTGACTTTGTGTCTCACTACATAGAAGCCTAGAAAATAAATTGTTTTGCTTACCAGTTCTATAATGCTAAAATGGTAGAATTCATTCTTATGATTTCCAGAACTGTGGCTGTAAAAATATTCAATATTTTATCTGATATTTTGAAATAAAAACAGCATTCTTTCTAGTAGGAAGAGATTTGCTATTGGGTTTGAACATGTCTTCATTTGTACGTAAGCCTCTTTTTTAATTTAGATTTGTAAAATAAAAACAATTTGTAAAATCTATCCCAAGGACAACTTCTAGTTTCAACTCCAACATGTAAAGAGCTTGAAAGTCATCACTCTTGTCCTTACAATAAAAGAAAGCTGGACAAAGACTTTTCTTGGACATATCATAGAATTAAGTAGCAGGGCAAACTACAACTTCCAAATATGAAGAGAGAGGTAAGTCCAGAGAATCAGAACTAAGATCTGTTTACCTAGAACAGAAGCCACTACAGCTGTAAACTTGGGATCACTGAAACAGTAATTTTGATAAATTGCTGGAAGCTGAATATTGACTATCATGAGAGTGAGAAAGTTCTTAGAGCAGTAGTCTTACATATTTGGAGGTTATACCTCCAGATATCCTATCAGGTTCTCACAGTAAAGAAATGAGAAAGATTACGTGTTGGCTCTGACAGTGGGAGGGGAAGGTACTCCTTGTGAAATGCACCAGACCTTCTCCACAGCAAAAGACTACCCTCCAGGGGAATGAATTTACTAGAGTATTATCTCAAAGCCATGGGGGAAGGACATTCTTCTCACTGCAGCCCCCTCTATTCTTTCTTACTTAATCAGTAGGAAAAAAAAAAAACTATACAAGAAGAAACACTTATAAAGGTCACAGCCAGAGACACTGCTCACTAAAAGACTAAGATTTAATTGAAAGAACACAGAATACTCTTTCTCTCACACCTCTTACCACCTCACCAGCAGGGCTTCAACATTATAACAGTAGATTAAAAATGAAAGAGCTGTCAGATATAGAATCTCTCTGAGGAGGAATAACTAAGGAAACCAAAAGTCAAGAGGAGAGAAAAAAATAAGGACACTAGATAATTTGAAGTCTCTGGCACTTATAGATTATAGCAAACATTTAAGAAAGGCCAACTCCTAGGCAGATTAACATAAATTCTCACACCAGATGCCTATTTACTTCAGTTCCTATTACCTAATACATGTCTGGCTTTCAACAAAAAATTACAAGGCACAACAAAAGATAAGACAAAAACACAGACTGAGAAGACAAAGCAAACAGAACAAGATTTAGATATGACACAGATATTGAAACTATCAGAGAAGAAATTTAAACTAACTATGATTAATAAGTTAGCAACTCTAGTGAAAACTATAGACAGCATGCAAGAAGAAATGGATAATGTAAACAGAGAGACAGAAACTCTAACAAAAAAAGATTTTTTTTTAATGGTAGAAATCAAATCACCATAGATATGTAGAATACCTTTGCTGGGATTAAAGATAGACTTAATGTGGCTAAGAAAAGAATCAGTGAGCTTGAATATAGATCAATAGAAACTTCCCAAACTGAAAAGCACAGAGAAAAAGAACAACAACAAAAAAAGTAAATAGAATATTTGAAGTAATAATGGCTGGGAACTATACGACAGACATCAAATCACAGATTCAGGAATCTCAGTGAACACCAAGCAGGAGAAATACTCCAAATTACTACATGTAAGCATACAATATTCAAACTTCAGAAAAGCAAGGAAAAAGAAAAAAAATCTTGGAAGGAGCCAGAGGAAAAATGTCTTGCCTATAGAAAAACAAGGATAAGAATTATAGTGGCCTACTCCTCAGAAACCATGTCAGCAAAAAGAAAGTGAGTGAAATATTTAAAGTGTTGAAAGAAAAAAAAAACCACTAACCTAGAAATGTATATGCAGAAAATTTTCTTCATAATTGAAGGAGAAATAAAAACTTTCTCAAACAAACAAAAGTTAAGGGGATTCATTGCCAGTAGTCCAGCTCTGCAAAAAATAGTAAAAGCTTTTCTTCAGGCATAAAGAAACTGATATAGGTCATTGTAATATTGTGATTTATAAGAAATATATATTTGGTCATTTGGATGAACAAAATATATTTAACATATATTTGGTATTTTCCCACAGTTCCTGGTTCACAGCTTCCCAAACCCTTGGAATTTTCTATGTATCGAGAATGGTAAAGGTGTTTCTAGTTATGTGAATGAGGTAACTTTTAGAAGCACCTAAGGATGGGGGCTATTGGTCAGGAGAATGATCCAATGAGTTAATGGATTGGAATTTTAGTTCCACTCCCGTATTTCCTTGGAGGGGAGAGAGGCTTAAGATTGAATCAGTCTCCTTTGGCCAATGATTTAGTCAATCATGACTATGTACTGAAGTCTCCACAAAACGCGGAGGGAGAGCTTTTTGGTCCCTTTTTCAGAGAACTTCCACATTTTGGAAGCAGAACGCTTTTGCATGTCACTGTGCCAAACCCCAAGCTTCAAAGACATAAAGCCCTTTGTTTGGGACCTTGCCCTATGTATCTCTTCATCTGGCTATTGATTCATCTCCTTTAACATCCTATAATAAATAAGTAATATAGTGTGTAAATAAGTTCCCTGTGTTCTGTAAGCTGTTCTAGAAAATTAATTAAACCCAAGGAGGTGGTTATCAAAACCTCTATTTTGTAGGCAGTCAGTCAAAAGCACAGGAAATAATATGGGCTTGTGACTGGTGTCTAAAGTGGGAATGGGGGTGAGTGAGTGTGTAGTCTTGAAGGACTGAGCCCTCAACCTGTGAAATCTGTGTTACCTCCAGTTAAATAGTGTAAAAATTGAGTTGAATTCTTGGACATTATGCTGGTGTTCAAGAATTGCTTGTTAGTGTGGGAAGCCTCTAAATACAGAGGTTGGAATTTGGTCTAGGAACCTTTTTGCTGTTGGATACTTGTATGTACATTAAAAAAGGAAGAGTATTGGAGGAATAATTGAAGGCAATATAAAATACTTAGTTTATCTAAGAAATAACTCTTTAAAGTAATAATAGTAACAATGTATTGGGTGATTATAGCATATAGATAAGTGAAACAAATGACAGCAAATGTTATAAGGGACAGGAGAATTGATAATACCATATTATAAGGCATTTGCACTACCTGTAAGGTAGAATAGTGTTATGTGAAGGTGGACTTATATTAGTTAAAATTGTGCATTATAAATACTGGGGAAACCATTAAAATAATTTTCAAAAGAAATATAATTTAAATATATGTTAAGAGAGGAGAGAAAATAAAATTATATAATATGATCAACTAATATTGGAGAAGGTGATTTCTGGCAACAAATAGAAAATTGTTACAAACATAGTAGATATTAATCCAAGTATATCAGTCATCACTTTAAATGTCAGCGGTATAAACACATTAATTGAAAGAGATTGTAAGAGTGACTGAAAAAACAAAACTAACTATATTTTGTCTATAAGAATCCCACTTTACATATAAAGACCCTGATAGGTTAAAAAATAAAGGGAGGGAGAAAAATATTCTATGCTAACATAATTCAAAAGAAAACTGTAGTAGCCATATTAGTTTTGGACAAAGCAGACTTCAGAACAAGGAGATTTATCAGGGAAAAAGAGGGGCATTACATAAACATTTTCTCTAAGAAAAAATAACATTATTAATGTGTTTAAGCCTAAGAAAACTTGAGACAAAAACGGAGAGAATTGTAAGGAGAAAGAAAGAAATCCACTATTATAGTTAAATTCAACATCTTTCTTTCAGTAATTGAGAGATCAAGCAGGGAGAAAATTGGTAAAGACATAGTTTACCTGAATAACACTATCATTAAGCTATTAAGAGCACTATCAAAAATCTATCTGATATTTATAAAATACTCCATCCAACAACAGAATGCAGATTCTTCTTGAATTAGCATAGAACATTCACCAAGATAGACCACATTTTGGATCATAAAACACACCTTAACAAAGTTTAAAAGAGTAGAAATAATACAAAATATGATATCAGACCACACTGGAATTGAACTAGAAATCAATAACAGAAAGATAGTGGGAAAATCCTTAAATATTTGGAACTTAAACAGTACACTTCTATGTTACATATCGGGCAAAAAAGAAATCTCAAGAAATTGAAAAACTTTTTAAACTGAATGAAAATTAAAATATACCTTATCAAACTTGGAGGGATACAGCAAAATCAGTATTTAGAGGGAAGTTTATAACATTAAATTCATATACTAGAAAAGAACAAATATTTAAAATTAATTACGTAATTTCTACTAGAGTTAATCAATGATTTTGGTAAAGTTGCAGGATACAAAATTAATATACAAGAATGTCTTGCATTTATATACATTAACAATAAAAGATCAGAAAGAGAAATTAAGGAAACAATCCCATTTAGCGTTAAAACAAAAAGAACAAAATACCTAGGAATAAACCTACCTAAGGAGGTAAAAGCCTGTACTCAGAAAACTGTAATATACTGATGAAAGAAATCAAAGATGACACAAACAAATGGAGAGGTATACCATGTTCTTGGGCTGGAAGAATCAATATTGTGAAAATGACTATGCTACACAAAGCAATCTACAGATTCAATGCAAGCCTTATCAAATTACCAATGATATTTTTCACAGAATTAGAACAAAAAAAAAATTTACAATTGTATGGAAACACAAAAGACCCCAAATATCCATAGCAATTTTGAGAAAGAAAAGTGGAGCTGTAGGAATCAGGTGCCCTGACTTCAGACTATACTACAAAGCTACACTAATCAAGACAGTATGGCACTGGCACAAAAATAGAAATACAGGTTAATGGAACAGGTTGGAAAGCCCAGAGAAAAACCCATGCACCCACAGTCACCTAATCTATGACAAAGGAAGAAAGAATAAACATTAGAGAAAAGACAGTCTCTTCAATAAGTGGTGCTGGGAAAACTGGACAGCTACATGTAAAAGAATGAAATTAGAACACTCCCTAACACCATACAAAAAAATAAACTCAAAATGGATTAAAGACCTAAATGTAAGGCTGGACACTATAAAACTCTCAGAGGAAAACATAGGCAGAACACTCTTTGACATAAATCAAAGCAAGATCTTTTTTGACCACCTCTTAGAGTAATGAAAATAAAAATAAACAAATGGGACCTAATTAAACTTAAAAGCTTTGGGACAGCAAAGGAAACCATAAACAAAATGAAAAGACAACCCTCAGAATGAGAGAAAATATTTTCAAATGAAGCAACTGACAAAGGATTAATCTCCAAAATATACAAACAGCTCATGTAACTCAATATCAAAATAAGCAAACAACCCAATCAAAAAAATGGACAGAAGAACTAAATAGACATTTCTCCAAAGAAGACATACAGGTGGCCAAAAAGCACATGAAAATATGCTTAGTATCAGTAATTATTAGAGAAATGCAAATGAAAACTACAATGAGGTATCACCTCACACAGGTCAGAATGGCCATCATCAAAAAATCTACAAACAATAAATGCTGGAGAGGGTGTGGAGAAAAAGGAACCCTCTTACACTGTTAGTGGGAATGTAAATTCATACAGTCACTATGGAGAACAGTATGGAGGTTCCTTAAAAAACTAAAAATAGAGCTACCATATGACCTAGCAGTCCCACTCCTGGGCATATATCCAGAGAAAACCATAATTTGAAACCATACATGAACCCCAATGTTCACTGCAGCAATATTTACAATAGCTGGGACATGAAAGCAACCTAAATGTCCATCAACAGAAGAATGGATAAAGAAGATGTGGTACATATATACAATGGAATATTACTTAGTCATAAAAGGGAATGAAATTGTGCAATTTGCAGAGATATGGATGGGCCTAGAGACTGTCATACATAGTGACGTAAGTCAGAAAGAGAAAAACAAATATTGTGTAATATTGCTTATATGTGGAATATAGAAAAGTGATACAGATGAACTTATTTTCAAAGCAGAAATACAGACACAGACTTAGAGAACAAATATATGGATACCAAGGGGGAAGGGGAGGTGGGATGAATTGGGAGATTGGGATTGACATATATACGCTACTATATATAAAATAGATAACTAATGAGAACCTACTGCATAGCACAGGGAACTCTCCTTAGTGCTCTGTGGTGACCCAAATGGAAGGAAATCCAAAAAAGAGGGGATATATATATACATATAGCTGATTCACTTTACTGTACAGCAGAAACTAACACAGCATTGTAAAGCAACTATAGTCCAATAAAAATTAATTTTAAAAAAATCAAACCACAAAGAGTAAAGACATTCATTTTAATGATACTTTAGGGCAATTGTTTTCACCCTGGCTCTTCCTGAGCCCTCAGATCCCACACAGAGGCCTCCTCCAGGGCAACCTTGGGAGATGAGACAGAGATAAGACCTTGATCCCCTTGTTATCCGGTTTCCATTTAGGATTTTAAAACAAACAAATAAATCCCTGTCGCAAAGAAAAAAAAAATCTATAATCACAGATATACAACACTGTGAATGTACTTCATGCCACAGAACTGTACACTTTAAAATGGCTAAAATCATAAATTTTATGCTATGTATATTTTACTGCAAAAAATCTATCATGTAAAAGAGGAAAACTGTTCTGACTGCTTTAAAATGAAAATAAATAGATTACACAAATTAAATATACAGCAGGCCCCATGTACTAGAAAAATACTAACACATAAAAATACAATTTTACTGTGTCAAATTTGCTGTGTCCATAATTCATAGGTTATTATAATAAATACTAAATATTTCATTATCAAAAATAAAAAACTAAAATTAATTATGTAATTTTCTACCTTAGAAAATCTAGAGAAAGAAGAGCATTTTAAGCCTAAAGCAGGAAGAAAAAAAGAAATAATAAAATTCAGAGCAGAAATCAATGAAATTGAAAAATAGGAAAATGATAGAGAAAATTAGTCAGACAAAAGCCAGTTCTTTGAAAATATCAATAAAGTTGGTAAACCTCTAGCCCAACTAACCAAGAGAAAAAAAGAGAAGACTTAAATGGACTTTAAAAGTAATAAATGAATACTATAATTTTGACTTATGTTTACACATTTGATAATTTAGACGAAAAGGACAAATTTCTCAAAAGGCACAAAGGAGACTCACACAAGGAGAAATAGATAATTTGTATAGCTCTATATCTAATAAAGAAAGTAAATCAATAATAACCTTCCAAAAACATAATCATCAGAGGCAGATGATTTTACTGGTGAATTCTGTCAAACATTTAACAAAGAAATGATACCAATTTTCCACAATATATTTCAGAAAATTGTGGCAGTGGGAACATTTCTTAACTCATTCTATGGGATCGCCATTATCGTAATACCAAATCCACATAAAGACATTACAAGAAATGGAGATATGCAAATGGAAAATAAACATGTGAAAAGATGAGCCACATCATTTGTCATGAAGGAGTTGCAAATTAAAATAATAAGATATCACTATGAACCTATTAGAATGGTTAAAATTTTTAAAGACTGACAATAACAGCTGCTGGTGAGAATGCAGAGCAACAAGAATGCTCATTCATTGCTAGTGGAAATGAAAAATAATACAGGTACTTTGGAAGACAATTGATATTTTCTTCCAAAATTAAACATAACATTATCATATGGTCCAGCAATTGCACTCCCATGTATTTATCAAATTGATTTGAAAACTTATGTCCACAAAAAACCTGCACATGAATGCTTATGGTAGCTTTATTCATAATTACCAGACCTGGAAAGTAACAAAGAAGTCCTTCAGTAGGTGAATGGACAACAAACTCTGATATACCCATACATGGGAGTACTTTATAGTGATAAAAAGAAAATCCTCAGGACATGAAAAAAAATCACTATTAAATGCATATTGCTAAGTGAAAAAAGACAGTCTGAAAAAGCTACATACTGTACAATTACATTTTATGACATTCTGGAAAAGACAAAACTATAAAAAAGTCCCTGGTTGCTAGGGGTTTGGGGATGTTGATTAGGTAAGGCATAGGGGATTTTTTTTAGGTCAGTGAAACTATTTTGTATGATACTATAAGGGGTGAAAACAAGATATTAAACGTTTGTCAAAACCAATTAATTTTTACAGCACAAAGAGTAATCCTTAACATATGCATTCCAGGAAGGACTGCAAAGTGTGGCAAAATAATCTAAATATGTTACAAATGTATTTTAAAACCTCACTGAAAGGGATGGGGGAATAAATTGCTGACCTAAGTAACTATGGAAATGAATTCAGTCTGTAAGACTGAAGGCAAATGGAACTTCATGTAAACACTGTACTATACTTGATAAAGAGTTCCCACCAGGATATCAATTCTGATACTGCAGTATATGTATACTGAAATTTAAAAATTCAGTAAATATATGATTGATGGTTGGAATCAGATTTCTCACTGTTTGAGTGAGAATTTACAGATAAGGAAGAGAGGAGTATAAAATGATCCAAGTGGTAATGGATTAGAATTTGGAGACATCAGTATGATGATGGAGACATCAGTAGCTTTATATAGACATAGATGGAAACATATATAAATATGTATAGATATGTGTATTATTTATAATATAATTAGTATAAACACATATATTTCCTTGTTATGTCAGCTAAGAGAACCTATAACTAACAACACCCCAGTAGCAATGAGCACATACAGATTTTGTTTCTAAGACCAATCTCCAATAAAAGTGACACAGCTTCTTGGAGAAATGGCTGATCATAGGACTGGGGCAGAAAATATATAGATAAACATGGAGTATATTTTAGTACCTAAAACTAAGGAAGTTCTCAAAGAAAGAAAGAAGAGAAAAGAAAAGGAAAGGAAAGAAGAAAAGAATAAGAAAAACACATTGATGGGGGTAGGGAATACTCAAAGGTACACAGGAGCCAATTGAAACATCTCCCAATGGATAAAACTGGAAGATTTTTAAGCAATAAAATACCTCAAAGTATAAAATAAAGATCCATGAATCCATACTGGTATAAATAAATGGCTGAATAAATAAATAAATGGGGAGAATAGACATATGTCCCATGCAAAATAATTCCAAATAATATATGTATACTCCACTTTTAATGACATAGAGCATAAGTCCCCACTCAAGTGTGGGCTGTGCATAGTGACTTTCTTACAAAAAGTACAGTATGGAAAGGGAGGGAAAAAAAGGTTAACTGTACAGTGAAGTAGCCTGAAAAACACTGTTAAGCCAGGTGATCAAGTTAACATCAACAGTTGACTTTGATGTTAACTGTCACTTTACCTCTGTAGTCTTTCAACCCAAAACACATAACTCCAGTCTAATAACAATAATAAAAAATCAGACAAATCCCCATTTATGGATATTCTACAAAGTAACTTGAACAGTATTCCTCAAAACTGTCAAAGTCAGCAGAAACAACAACAAAAACAAAGGAAAATCTGAGACATTGTCACAGCCAAGAGGAGTCTAAGTAGACATGAGAATTAATTGTAATGTAGAATCCTGGATGGGATCTTCAAACAGAAAAAAACAGTAGAAGAAAACTAAGGGAATCTGAATAAAGGTTGAATATCAATTGATAAAGAATGTTTGATATTGGTTCATAAATTTTAATAAATGTACCATTCTAATGTAAGATGTTAGTAATAGGGGATTCTATTACTAGAATGTGTGTGGGGGGTATATAGAAACTCTCTGTACTGTCTGCCATAATTGTGTAAATCAAAAACTTATTGTGTAAATCAAAAAATTTATTCTAAAATAAATTTTATTAAAAAAAATCTGTTCCTAGGAGCTAAGAACCTCTAAGGATATATAGGAATAGTCAGATTTAGAAAACCAGAATAACAATAATCAAGTCACTAAATGTATTTTACATTGGTTTGTCATGGATTTGAGGAAGTTTTGAGTACATGTTTTAGGACAAATGATAGCAATCACAGATGTTCATAAAGTTGTCAATATTTCTCCAATTCACTAACTGCTATTGGCAGGTGCTGACATAGTCTAGCAGCTGCCAACATCAGAAGGTGTCATATCCCATGAGTAAAAATAATGAGTCCTTATTCCCTAACAAATAAAATTAGATCATCTTCATTAAATAAGTTGGTAATTCTCTTTATATTAGGAGCAATAAATATTGCCAAGTGGAAAGGGATTTTTATTCTTCTTTCTTTATCTGGAACCTCAGTCAATAGTGTGCAAGGCTTCCTGGAATAGGAAACGAGAGTAGACATTTATTTATATAAACGATTTATGTAACTATTCTCTTTATGTAAGATTCTTTGAGGGCTTTTGTCATGTTTGTGTGGTTAAGAGGCTGATGAATCTCTTTTTCCTTATATGTGTACTTTGCTACAGGAAGAGGATGTATATAAGAGATAAAAGTTCAAGGCTGAATAAAGGTTTAAAGAAGTTCTTTAGGTTAAGCCTCAATTTGTCTGTTTTTTCTTCTTTGAAAAATAATTCTAGAGAAGAACTAAGGTTGTTAATATTTTTTTGTATTTCCCTTGGGGAAGTTCACTGTTTATGAAATGGAGGTTTACTTCCTTTTCTTTTCATATCATTATAAGTAATCTTTCACATGTGTAAAGATGTGTAGCTTTCAGTGCAATAAAATCATTGTCTTCCAGAAAGCCTTTGGTGTTCTCTTATACATATTTTACAGGGTTTGAGCATATGACTCTCATGGTCTATATCAGCCTTTTATTAAATATTGTTTTATGCTAAAAGCCAATATAGCATTATTACTCCACAGTATTTTTCAAAAAAACAAATGTCCAGAAACTTTTTCTTTAAAATAATTTAACATTTTTATAAAAAAAATACTTTTTAACTTGCTACCCGTATTTTAAAAATAGAATAAAATAATGTTTGGGGGAAAAAGTAAAATTCATAAGGTGAATAAAATATTAGTAAGTTATCATCAGTCATACTTCATTTTACACCCTGAAGAGCAATCTAGAGAAGAAAAGTGTCTTTATTGGATAAACCAAGAACCAGAAGTATCTCCAGTATCTCCAAACAATTGTTGTGGTTTATATTTAATAAAATTTAAAAAATATATGACAAAGCAGCTTGAAATAGCAGGAAAGAATAGTGTCAGACTGAACTAGCCACCATTTATTTTTTGGCACGTTATTTGGGAGGTTTAACCAGAAATTTTAAACATCACCTAATTTTTGTTCTGCCTTCATGAAAATTTTGAAAGAGAAAATTTATAGCCAGTCTATCAAAATATTAATAAAAACATAGGCCAACCAGGTTTACCCATACTTACTTACGTCTATAATTTCTCCAGTACAGCAGCTACCTACCTAATAATTATAGTCTCCTGTTGACACCAGTGGCCTAAGGCTGTGTATACGAGCCAATGTATCTACCGCCATTTTTTTCTGAGGTTCTCTGACATATTTTGTTAAATTTTGTTCCACTGGATACAAGTTGGAAACTTGGTTATGACTGAGTGTTGATATAAACTGTAAGTAACAAAAGACTTGTTAACTTTCAGGCAAGAGGAAGAAAGATCTAGATCCTAGTTGGCTAAGGAAAGCTGAGTGAGGAGAAAAATGGTTTGAAGGAGCAATGCTGCCATTGCCTGCCTCCTTGGTCAAGAAGAGTCAATCCTGACTACAACCTTCTACAATACAGTCTTTTTCTTTTTTGCTTTTTTTTGCGGTACACAGGCCTCTCACTGTTGTGGTCTCTCCTGTTGCAGAGCACAGGCTCCGGACGTGCAGGCTCAGCAGCGCTGGCTCACGGGCCCAGCCGCTCCGCGGCATGTGGGATCTTCCCGGACCGGGGCATGAACCCGTGTCCCCTGCATCAGCAGGCAGACTCACAACCACTGCGCCACCAGGGAAGTCCTGTTTTTTTGTTTGTTTGTTTTTTTAACATCTTTATTAGAGTGTAACTGCTTTACAATGGTGTGTTAGTTTCTGTTTAAAACAAAGTGAATAAGTTATACATATACATATGTTCCCATATCTCTTCGCTCTTGCATCTCCCTCCCTCCCACCCTCCTTATCCCACCCCTCTAGGTGGTCACGAAGCACCGAGCTGATTTCCTTGTGTTATGCAGCTGCTTCCCACTAGCTATCTATTTTACATTTGATAGTGTATATATGTCCATGCCACTCTCTCACTTTGTCCCAGCTTACCCTTCCCCCTCCCCATATCCTCAAGTCCATTCTCTAGTAAGCCTGCATCTTTATTCCCGTCTTGCCCCTAGGTTCTTCTGACTTTTTTTTTCTTTTTTTAAATTCCATATATATGTGTTAGCATACGGTATTTGTTTTTCTCTTTCTGACTTACTTCACTCTGTATGACAGTCTCTAAGTCCATCCACCTCACTACAAATAACTCAGTTTCATTCCTTTTTATGGCTGAGTAATATTCCATTGTATATATGTGCCACATCTTTTTTTTTTTTTTTTTTTGCCACATCTTCTTTATCCATTCATCTGTGGATGGACACTTAGGTTGCTTCCATGTCCTGGCTATTGTAAATATAGCTGCAATGAATATTTTGGTACAGGACTTTTGGAATTATGGTTTTCTCAGGGTATATGCCCAAGAGCGGGATTGCTGGTTCTTATGGCAGTCCTATTTTCAGTTTTTCAAGGAACCTCCATACTATTCTCCATAGTGGCTGTATCCATTTACATTCCCACCAACAGTGCAAGAGGGTTCCCTTTTCTCCACACCCTCTCCAGCATTTATTGTTTCTAGATTTTTTGATGATGGCCATTCTGACCGGTGTGAGATGATATCTCATTGTAGTTTTGATTTGCATTTCTCTAATGATTAATGATGTTGAGCATTCTTTCATGTTTTGCTGGCAATCTGTATATCTTCTTTGGAGAAATGTCTATTTAGGTCTTCTGCCCATTTCTGGATTGGGTTGCTTGTTTTTTTGATATTGAGCTGCATGAGTTGCTTCTATGTTTTGGAGATTAATCATTTGTAAGTGGCTTCATTTGCAAATATTTTCTCCCATTTTAAGGGTTATCTTTTTGTCTTTTTTATGGTTTCCTTAGGTGTGCAAAAGCATTGAAGTCTCATTAGGTCCCATTTGTTTATTTTTGTTTTTATTTCCATTTCTCTAGGAGGTGGGTCAAAATGGATCTTGCTGTGATTTATGTCATAGAGTGCTCTGGCTAAGTTTTTCTCTAAGAGTTTGATGGTGTCTGGCCTCACATTTAGGTCTTTAATCCATTTTGAGTTTACTTTTTTGTATGGTGTTAGGGAGTGTTCTAATTTCATTCTTTTACATGTAGCTGTCCAGATTTCCCATCACCACTTATTGAAGAGGCTGTCTTTTCTCCACTGTATATTCTTGCCTCCTTTATCAAAGATAAAGTGACCATATGTACGTGGGTTTATCACTGGGCTTTCTATACTGTTCCATTGAGCTATATATCTATTTTTGTGCCAGTATCATATTTTCTTGATTACTGTAGTTTTGTAGTATAGTCTGAAGTCAGGGAGCCTGATTCCTCCAGCTCCGTTTTTCATTCTCAGTTTTGCTTTGGATATTCAGGGTCTTTTGTGCTTCCATACAAATTGTGAAATTTTGTGTTCTAGTTCTGTTAAAAATGCCAGTGGTAGTTTGATAGGGATTGCATTGAATCTGTAGATTGCTTTGGGTAGTAGAGTCATTTTCACAGTGTTGATTCTTCCAAACCAAGAACATGGTATATCTCTCCATCTATTTGTATCATCTTTAATTTCTTTCATCAGTGTCTTATAATTTTCTGCATACACATCTTTTGTCTCCTTAGGTAGGTTTATTCCTAGATATTTTATTCCTTTTGTTGCAATGGTAAATGGGAGTGTTTTCTTGATTTCACTTTCAGATGTTTCATCATTAGTGTATAGGAAAGCTGGAGATTTCTGTGAATTAATTTTGTATCCTGCTACTTTACCAAATTCATTGATTAGCTCTAGTAGTTTTCTGGTAGCATCTTTAGGATTCTCTATGTATAGTATCATGTCATCTGCAAACAGTGACAGGTTTACTTCTTTTTTTCCGATTTGGATTCTTTTTTTTTTTTCTTTTTCTTCTCTGATTGCTGTGGCTAAAAATTCCAAAATTATGTTGAATAATAGTGGTGAGAATGGCAACCTTGTCTGGTTCCTGACCTTAGTGGAAATGTTTTCACTTTTTCACCATTGAGGATGATGTTGACTGTGGGTTTGTCATATATGGCCTTTATTATGTTGAGGAAAGTTCCCTCTATGCCTACTTTCTGCAGGGTTTTTATCATAAATGGGTGTTGAATTTCGTTGAAAGTGTTCTCTGCATCTATTGAGATGATCATATGGTTTTTCTCCTTCAATTGGTTAATATGGTGTATCACATTGATTGATTTGCATATTTTGAAGAATCCTTGCATTCCTGGGGTAAACCACACTTGATCATGGTGTATGCTCCTTTTAATGTGCTGTTGGATTCTGTTTGTTACTATTTTGTTGAGGATTTGTGCATCTATGTTCATCAGTGATATTGGCCTGTAGTGTTCTTTCTTTGTGACATCTTTGTCTCATTTCGGTATCAGAATGATGGTGGCCTTGTAGAATGAGTTTGGGATTGTTCCTCCCTGTGTTATATTTTGGAAGAGTTTGAGATGTTTCTTGTTTCTTAAGGTAGGCTTGTATAGCTATAAACTTCCCTCTTAGAACTGCTTTTGCTGCATCCCATAGGTTTTGGGATATTGTGTTTTCATTGTCATTTGTTTCTAGGTATTTTTTGATATCCTCTTTGATTTCTTCAGTGATATCTTGGTTATTAAGTAGAGTGTTGTTTAGCCTCCATGTGTTTGTATTTCTTACAGATTATTTCCTGTAATTGAAATCTAGCCTCATAGCATTGTGGTCAGAAAAGATACTTGATATGATTTCAATTTGCTTAAATTTACCAAGGCTTTATTGCTGAACCCAGATATGATCTATCCTGGAGAATGTTCCATCAGCACTTGAGAAGAATGTGTATTCTGTTGTTTTCGCATGGGATGTCCTATTAATATCAATTAAGTTCTACTTGTTTAATGTATCATTTAAAGCTTGTGTTTCCTTATTTATTTCCATTTTGGAGTATCTGTCCATTGGTGAAAGTGGGGTGTTAAAGTCTACTATGAATGTGTTACTGTCGATTTCCCTCTTTATGGCTGTTAGCATATGCCTTATGTATTGAGGTGCTCCTATGTTGGGTGCATAAATATTTACAATTGTTATATCTTCTTCCTGGATTGATCCCTTGATCATTATGTAGTGTCCTCCTTTGTCTCTTCTAATAGTCTTTGTTTTAAAGTCTATTTTGTCTGATATGAGAATTGCTACTCCAGTTTTCTTTTGATTTCCATTTGCATGAAATATCTTTTTCCATCCCCTCAATTTCAGTCTCTATGTGTCCGTAGGTCTGAAGTGGGTCTCTTGTAGACAGCATATATACAAGTCTTGTTTTTGTATCTATTCAGCCAGTCTTTGTCTTTTGGTTGGAGCATTTAATCCATATACGTTTAAGGTAATTATCGATATGTATGTTTCTATTACATTTTTCTTAATTGTTTTGGGTTTATTATTGTAGGTCTTTTCCTTCTTTTGTGTTTCCTGGCTAGAGAGGTTCCTGTAGCATTTGCTATAAAGCTAGTTTGATGATGCTGAATTCTCTTAGATTTGCTTATCTGTGAAGCTTTTAATTTCTCCATCAAATCTGAATGAGATCCTTGCTGGGTAGAGTAATCTTGGTTGTAGATTTTTCCCTTTCATCACTTTAGATATGTCCTACTATTCCCTTCTGGCTTGCAGAGTTTCTGCTGAAAGATCAGCTGTTAACCTTATGGGACTCCCTAGTATGTTATTTGTTGTTTTTCCCTTTCTGCTTTTAATATATTTTCTTTGTTTTTAATTTTTAATAGTTTGATTAATATGTGTCGTGTGTTTCTCCTTGGATTTATCCTTCATGGGACTCTCTGTGCTTCCTGGACTTGATTAAATATTTCCTTTCCCATATTAGGAAAGTTTTCAACTATAATGTCTTCAAATATTTTCTCAGTGCTTTTCTTTTTCTTTCCTTCTTCTTAGACCCCTATAATTCGAATGTTGGTGCATTTAATGTTGTCCCAGAGGTCTCTGAGACTGTCCTCAATTCTTTTCATTCTTTTTTCTTTATTCTGCTCTGAAGTAGTTATTTCCACTATTTTATCTTCCAGGTCACTTATCCATTCTTCTGCCTCAGGTATTCTGCTGTTGATTCCTTCTACAGAATTTTTTGTTTCATTTATTGTGTTGTTCATCACTGTTTGTTTGATCTTTAGTTCTTCTAGGTCCTTGTTAAACGTTTCTTGTATTTTCTCCATTCTATTTCCAAGATTTTGGATCATCTTTACTCTCATTCTGAATTCTTTTTCAGGTAGACTGCCTATTTCCACTTCATTTGTTAGGTCTGGTGGGTTTTTACCTTGCTGCTTTGTCTGCTGTGAGTTTCTATGTCTCCTCATTTTGCTTAACTTACTGTGTTTGGTGTCTCCTTTTTGCAGGCTGCAGGTTTGTAGTTTCCATTGTTTTTTCTGTCTGTCCCCAGTGGCTAAGGTTGGTTCAGTGTGTTGTGTAGGCTTCCTGGTTGAGGGGACTGGTGACTGTGTTCTGGTGGATGAGGCTGGATCTTGTCTTTCTGGTGGGCAGGTCCACGTCTGGTGGTATGTTTTGGGTTGCCTGTGGCCTTATTTCGATTTGAGGCACCCTCTGTGCTAATGGATGGGGTTGTGTTCCTGTCTTGCTAGTTGTTTGGCATGGGGCGTCCTGCACTGTAGCTTGCTGGTCGCTGAGTGGAGCTGGGTTTTGGTGTTGAGATGGAGATCTCTTGGAGATTTTCACTGTTTGATAGTATGTGGAGCTGGGAGGTCTCTTGTGGACCAGTGTCCTGAACTTGGCTGTCCCACCTCAGTGGCATAGCCCTGATGCCTGGCTGGAGCACCAAGTTTCTATCCTCCACATGGCTCAGAATAAAAGGGAGAAAAAAAAGAAAGAAAGAAGAATATAAAATAAAATAAAAGTTGTGAAAATAGAAAATAATTATTAAGAAAAACTTTTTTAATATAAAAGAAAAAACAAAAAAACGGACAGATAGCACCCTAGGTCAAATGGTAAAAGCAGAGCTATACAGACAAAATCACACACAGAAGCATTCACATACACACTCACAAAAAGAGAAAAAGAGAAATAAATAAATATATATATAGCGTTGCTCCCAAAGCCCACCTCCTCCATTTTGGATGATTTGTTGTCTATTCAGGTATTCCACAGATGCAGGGTACATCAAGTTGATTGTGGAGATTTAATCCACTGCTCCTGAGGCTGCTGGGAGAAATTTCCCTTTCTCTTCTTTGTTTGCACAGCTCCCAGGTTTCAGCTTTGGATTTGGCCCTGCCTCTGCATGTAGGTCGCCTGAGGGCATCTGTTCTTTGCTCAGACAGAATGGGATTAAGGGAGAAGTTGATTCCGGGGCTCTGGCTCACTCAGGCCGGGGGGAGGGAGGGTACGGATGTGGGGCAAGCCTGCAGTGGCAGAGGTCAGTGTGATGTTGCACCAGCCTGAGGCACGCCATGCTTTCTCCTGGGGAGGCTGTCCCTGGGTCACGAGACCCTGGCAGTGGCGGGCTGCACAGGCTCCCGGGAGGGACAGTGTGGATAGTGACCTGTGCTTGCACACAGACTTCTTGGTGGCTGCAGTAGCAGCCTTAGCGTCTCATGCCCGTCTCTGTGGTTTGTGCTGATAGCCCTGGCTCACGCCCATCTCTGGAGTTCCTTTAAGTGGCGCTCTTAATCCCCTCTCCTAGCGCACCAGGAGACAAAGAGGCAAGAAAAAGTCTCTTGCCTCTTCGGCAGCTCAAGACTTTCCTGGACTCCCTCCTGGCTAGTGGTGGCGCACTAGTCCCTTCAGGCTGTGTTCACACAGCCAAACACATTTCTCTCCCTGGGATCGGACCGAAGCCCAAGCCTCAGCTCCCAGCCCCCACCCGTCCTGGTGGGTGAGCAGACAAGTCTCTTGGGCTGGTGATTGCTGATCCGCACTGATCCTCTGTGGGGGAATCTCTCCCCTTTGCCCTCCGCACCCCTGTTGCTGTGCTCTCCTCTGTGGCTCTGAAGCTTCCCCGCTCTGCCACCCGCAGTCTCCCGCCCATGAATGGGCTTCCTAGTGTGTGGAAACCTTTCCTCCTTCACAGCTCCCTCCCATTGGTGCAGGTCCCATCCCTATTCTTTTGTCTCTGTTTTTTCTTTTGCCCTACCCAGGTATGTGGGGAGTTTCTTGCCTTTTGGGAGGTCTGAGGTCTTCTGCCCGTGTTCAGTAGGTGTTCTGTAGTGGTTGTTCCACATGTAGATGTATTTCTTATGTATTTGTGGGGAGGAAGGTGATCTCTGTGTCTTACTCTTCTGCCATCTTGAAGCTCCTCCTGGGCCTTTTGCTTTTTTTTTCCTTTTAGTTGGTTGGAGAATCCAACTATACTTAGGAGCTAAAAAGAAGTAGATATGGCTGTTTAAAGCATCATTGTTCAAATGAGTGTTTTTCATTCAAACTGTTGATCACAACCCATTAGTGGGTTAAGAAATCAATTTCATAGGTTATGGCCATTATTATTTTTTTTAGGTGATAAAATAGCATATAAGGTACCAGAGTGCATTACATGTGATAAAGTAAATATTGTTTCATAAAATTTTTGTTTAAGTCATATAAATAAAATCATATGTGTTTACTGGGTCATGGTGTAAAATGTATTTTTTCCTGTGGGTCATATTTAAATAGTTTGAAAGGGTTATGTATATTGACTTGATTTACTTTTGTATGTCATTAACATTAAATAAACATCAATACTGAAGATAAAAAGTATTTTTTGTTAAAATATCCATGCTTTTATTCTAAACCTATTTATATGAGGAAATTTACCTTAGAAAATAGTGGCATAACTTGAAATTTTGCCATAATGCTTTGTTTTGACAAGTAGCATGACACGAGAAATTTTAGAGAAAACTTGCCTGGGTTCCACTTGCAGATGAATCATTCATTTATAAGGTTTGTGACCTTACAAACGTTGCTTGGCACCCCAATTTCTTCAGCTGTAAAATGAGACTTTCTATATATTTGAATATTGTGAGGAATAAATGAGATGAGCTATCGAAAGTATGGCACAAGACTAATATTTATTGAACACTAAGTGCTAGATAGTGCATTAAGTTCTTTAATCAACTCAATACTTTCTGGGTCATATCATGGTTTTTCTGGCTCACTGAGAAATCTCTATTCTGTTTCCAGTTCTTGTTTGCTTCCATTCACAGATTTTGCCTGAACGTACTCTAAGAATCACCAGTCAGCCCCTTAAATATTCTAGCAGTTGTAAAGTAATTTCACAGTGTTTTTGTATTGGACAATGTTAGGTATTTCAAAATGAAAATGAAAAATTTCTGGTTAATCAAAATGTCATATATATAGTATATTTATTGCATATGGTATATTATATATAATATATAAATATAATATATATAAAACTAGTATCTTTGACTCTGTTTCTAAACCCTAAAGTCCTGGTTTCTGTGGTTCCTCCACCCATTTTTAGTTTCTCCAGCATCCTTCTAAGCTATATGAGCTAATTATCTTCTTAGATTTGATTTAACCTAATTTGAGTTGATTCTTGTCACTTGGAACTAAATGGGTCCTGATGAGTCACTTCTGTAAACATATGCAAATAAATCCAGCCTTCCTATCTCTTGACTTTTTATAGTGTTTTCCCCTTGGGTTTCTTGAAGAATTTATTGATTAAGAAATTTATTGTTTATTGTTTTCTGTATTACTCTTATCACATGATAAAGTCTACTTTTTTTTTTTTTAGTACCAGAACAATTTCACTGGCCTAAAGGGTATAGCAGGAGTTACTGGCTGTATGTTGCTTAGAATGATCATAAGTATTTCTGTAGACTAGAAATGGCACTCCTGATGCAGATACAGTACATGACTGAAGATTGTACATGTATATATGATTGTGTGTGGGGGTGTGGGGGTGTGTGTATGTTTAGATGGGTAAGAGTGTCTAGATAAAGAGAGCTAAGGAGTTTTCAGTTGGTCACCCAATGAAATAGTGCTTATCAAAAGCAGTAAAAATATTGTTATTTTTTCTTTTATAAATTTGTTCCTAGCATATTTTAGGAACTATTTTGACCAATTCTTTTCAGGGAACTTTGATCATCCACCTTGGGAGTCATATATCTGGGAACACCTGGAAGTGGGAAGAGGTGCCAAAAGTACAAAATTACAGAGTTCTTTTTAATGGTTGAAAACTGATATTGATACAACTTTACTCCAAAATAATCTGAAAGTATAATTTCTTACCCTTTTTGCATATACTCATTTCCAAAAAGTATATCTGTTCTGGAATCCAGTGAGATTTTCTTTCTCAATGCAAATCCAGTCATTCATGTCAGAGGTTCATACACTATCACACTTATCAAGAAAGACTTTCCAAAGATTAGAATTGCAATTTGCATACGAGGTAAACTCCACAAAATCATCTCCATGCAAACTGTAGATACAAATGCTTCAGCTCCATAAATGCTATAGGCTGTTAGTAGACTTCTTGGTCTACACTTGGTCATCAAATACATCTTCACTTCATTCCAGGGCAGTCTATCCACCATCTGATGCTTCATACTGTGACTCAGACTCTGTCAAAACCATGCCAATGCAATGCAGCCACTTCACCCAGAAAGCAAGTTAAATAAATGTTTGGGAAATCACTGACTTGATTATTTGTAATTATGTAGAGTGAGCAAACAACTGATCAGCTGAAGACTTATTTTTTAACCCATTGTTTTAGCATCATGCAAAATAAATTTAAGGTGTGAAAGAGCTTCCTTTTTTATAGTGTTGTTGTGGTTGCTGCTGTCATTATTTTCTCTCCTATTATAGATAAAAGTGTTCCATTTGGGGTCCCTATAACACTACTTCTGAATGTGATCTTCCCAAAATGCTATTATAGATTACTAGCAGATACTAAATGATTGCTGTGGTATTGCACAGATGTATTTTCCCATAAGATGTTCAACATAGCATAGCAAAGCATAAGTAAGAGTAGTTTCAGAATGATTACACTGCAGATATTAACACTAGGGTACTGAGAATTCTACCTTAGAATTTGAAGTGAAAAATATATTTTCACTTACAGTATTATGAAAGGAAACTATTAGACACCTGTAGGGAACATACTTTCTCATCAGTCAATGAACAAGCATATTTTTCTTATAGTAACAGGGGCCTAATTGATTTAACATGCATAAAGTGAGGACAGGAGGGAAAAGATAGTAAGTTACATATTTACCATGGAAAGCCTGGTAATTTCCTTTCAATCATTTTTGAAATGAAATACATTCTTTTCCACGAATGAGACCCTAAGTCTTTTTTTTAAATTAAATTAATTTTTTTTATATAGCAGGTTCTTATTAGTTATCTATTTAATGCATATTAGTGTATATATGTCAGTCCCAATCTCCAATTCATGCCACCACCACCACCACCGCACTTTCCCCCCTTGGTGTCCATATGTTGGTTCTCTACATCTGTGTCTCTATTTCTGCTTGCAACCTGGTCCATCTGTACCATTTTTCTAGATTCCACATACATGTGTTAATATACGATATTTGTTTTCCTCTTTCTTACTTACTTCACTCTGTATGACAGTCTCTAAGTCCATCCACGTCTCTACAAATGACCCAATTTCATTCTTTTTATAGCTGAGTATATCCATTGTATATATGTGCCACATCTTCTTTATCCATTCATCTGTCGATAGGCATTTAGGTTGCATCCATGACCTGGCTATTGTAAAGAGCACTGCAATGAACATTGGGATGCATGTGTCTTTTTGAATTATGGTTTTCTCTAGGTATATGACCACTAGTGGGATTGCATACATATATCCCCATATCCCCTCCCTCTTGCATCTCCCTCCTACCCTCCCTATCCCACCCCTCTATGTGGTTACAAAGCACTGAGCTGATCTCCCTGTGCTATGCGCTGCTTCCCACTAGCTATCTATTATACATTTAGTAGTGTATATATGTCCATGCCTCTCTCACTTTGTCCCAGCTTACCCTTCCCCCTTCATGTGTCCTCAAGTCCATTCTCTACATCTGCATCTATTACTGTCCTGCCCCTAGGTTCTTCAGAAACATTTTTTTTTTAGATTCCATACGTATTTTAGCATATGGTATTGTTTTTTCTCTTTCTGACTTACTTCACTCTGTATGACAGACTCTAGGTCCATCCACCTCACTACAAATAACTCAATTTCATTTCTTTTGATGGGTGAGTAAAATTCCATTGTATATATGTGCCACATCTTCTTTATCCATCCATCTGTCGATGGGCATTTAGGCTGCTTCCATGACCTGGCTATTGTAAATAGTGCTGCAATGAACATTGGGATGCATGTGTCTTTTTGAATTATGGTTTTGTCTGGGTATACACCCAGTAGTGGGATTGCTGGGTCATATCATAGTTCTATTTTTAGTTTTTTTTTAAAAAACCCATACTGCTCTCCATAGTGGCTGTATCAATTTACATTCCCACCAACAGTGCAAGAGGGTTCAGTTTTCTCCACACGTACTCCAGCATTTGTTATTTGTAGATTTTCTCATGATACCCATTCTAACTGGTGTGAGGTGATAACTCATTGTAGTTTTGATTTGCATTTCTCTAATAATTAGTGATGTTGAGAAGCTTTTCATATGCCTCTTGGCCACCTGTATGTCTTCTTTGGAGAGATGTCTATTTAGGTCTTCTGCCCATTTTTTTATTGGGTTGTTTGTATTTTTAATATTGAGCTGAATGAGCTGTTTATATATTTTGGAGATTAATCCTTTGTCCGTTGACTCATTTGCAAATATATATTTTTTCCCATTCTGAGGGTTTTTTCATCTTGTTGACAGTTTCCTTTGCTGTGCAAAAGCTTTTAAGTTTCATTAGGTCCCATTTGTTTGCTTTTGATTTTATTTCCATTACTCTAGGAGGTGGGTCAAAAACTATGTTGCTGTGATTTATGTCGTATGTTTTCCTCTAAGAGTTTTGGAGTGTCTGGTCTTACATTTAGGTCTTTAATCCACTTTGAGTTTATTTTTGTGTATGGTGTTAGGGAATGTTCTAATTTCATTCTTTTACCTGTAGCTGTCCAGTTTTCCCAGCACCACTTATTGAAGAGACTGTCTTTCTCCATTGTATATCCTTGCCTCCTTTGTCGTAGATTAGTTGACCATAGGTGTGTGGTTTTCTCTGGGCTTTCTATCCTGTTCCATTGATCGATATTTCTGTCTGTGCCAGTACTAAATTGTCTTGATTACTGTAGCTTTGTAGTATGGTCTGAAGTCAGAGAGTCTGATTCCTCCCACTCCATTTTTCTTTCCTCAAGATTGCTTTGGCTGTTCAGGGTCTTTTGTGTCTTCATACAAATTAAAATTTTTTTGTTCTATCTAGTTCTATAAAAAATACTATTGGTAATTTGATAGGGATTGCATTGAATCTGTAGATTGCTTTGGGTAGTATGATCATTTTCACAATATGGATTCTTCCAGTCCAAGAACATGGTATATCTCTTCATCTGTTGGTGTCATTTTTGATTTCTTTCATCAATATATTATAGTTTTCAGTGTAGAGGTCTTTTACCTCCTTAGCTAGGTTTATCCCTAGGTATCATATTCTTTTTCTTGCAATGGTGAATGGGATTGTTTCCTTAATTTCTCTTTCTGATCTTTCATTGTTAGTGTGTAGGAATGCAAGAGTTTTCTGTGCATTAATTATGTATCCTGCAAATTTACCAAATTCATTGATCAACTGTAGTAGTTTTCTGGTAGCATCTTTAGGATTATCTATGTATAGTATCATGTCATCCACAAACAGTGACAGTTTTACTTCTTCTTTTCCAATTTGGGTTCCTTTTATTTCTTTTCCTTATCTGATTGCTGTGGCCAGGACTTCCAAAACTATGTTGAATAATAGTGGTGAAAGTGGACATCCTTGTCTTGTTCCTGATCTTAGAGGAAATGCTTTCATTTTCTCATCAATGAGAATGATGTTTGCTGTGGGTTTGTCACATATGGCCTTTATTATGTTGAGGTAGGTTCCCTCTATTCCCACTTTCTGGAGAGTTTTTATCATAAGTCGGTGTTGGATTTTGTCAAAAGCTTTTTCTGCATCTATTGAGATGATCATATGGTTTTTATTCTTCAATTTGTTAATATGCTGTATCACATTGATTGATTTGCGTATATTGAAAAATCCTTGCATTCCTGGAATAAACCCTTCTTGATCATGGTGTATGATCCTTTTAATGTGGTGTTGGATTCTGTTTGCTAGTATTTTGTTGATGATTTTTGCATCTATATTCATCCATGATATTGGTCTGTAATTTTCCTTTTTTGTAGTATCTCTGTCTGGTTTTGGTATCAGGGTGATGCAGGCCTCGTAGAATGAGTTTGGGAGTGTTCTTTCCTCTGCAGTTTTTGGAAAAGTTTGTGTTAGCTCTTCTGTAAATGTTTGATAGAATTCACCTGTGAAGCCATCTGGTCCTGAACTTCTGTTTGTTGGAAGATTTTTAATCACAGTTTCAATTTCAGTGCTTGTGATTTGTCTGTTCATATTTTCTATTTCTTCCTGATTCAGTCTTGGAAGCTTATACCGTTCTAAGTATTTGTCCATTTCTTCCAGGTTGTCCATTTATTGGCATAGAGTTGCTTGAAGTAGTCTCTTAGGATGCTTTTTATTTCTGCAGTGTATGTTGTAACTTCTCCTTTTTCATTTCTAATTTTATTGATTTGAGTCCTCTCCCTCTTTTTCTTGATGAGTCTGGCTAAAAGTTTATCAATTTTATTTACTTTCTCAAAGAACCAGCTTTTAGTTTTATTGATCTTTGCTATTGTTTCTGTGTTTCTATTTCATTTATTTCTGCTCTGATCTTTATGGTTTCTTTCCTTCTACTAACTTTGGGTTTTGTTTGTTGTTCTTTCTCTAGTTCTTTTGGGTACGATTAGATTGTTTATTTGAGATTTTTTCTTGTTTCTTGAGATAGGATTGTATTGTTATAAACTTCCCTCTTAGAACTTGTTTTGCTGTATCCTATAGGTTTTGGATCGTCGTGTTTTTGTTGTCATTTGTCTCTAGGTATTTTTTGATTTCCTCTTTGATTTCTTCAGTGATCTCTTGGTTATTTAGTAATGTATTGTTTGCTTCCATGTGTTTGTGTTTTTCACGTTTTTTCCTTATGTTTGATTTCCAATCTCATAGCATTGTGGTCGGAAAAGATGCTTGATATGATTTCAATTTTCTTAAATTTACCAAGGCTTGATTTGTGACCTGAGACATGATCTATCCTGGGGAATGTTCCGTGTGCCCTGAGAAGAAAGTTTAATGTGCTGTTTTCAGATGGAATGTCCTATAAATATCAATCAAATCTATCTGATCTATTGTGTCATTTAAAGCTTGTGTTTCCTTATTAATTTTCTGTCTGGATGATCTGTCCATTGGTGTGAGGTGTTAAAACCCCTCACTATTATTGTGTTAGTGTTGATTTCCTCTTTTATGGTTTTTAGTATTTCCCTTATATACTGAGGTGCTCTATGTTGGGCACATATATATTTATAATTGCTATATCTTCTTCTTGGATTGATCCCTTGATCATTATGTAGTGTCCTTCATTGTCTCTTGTAACATTCTTTATTTTAAAGTCTATTTTATCTGATATGAGTATTGCTACTCCAGGTTTCTTTTGATTTCCATTTGTACGGAATATCTTTTTCCATCCCCTCAATTTCAGTCTGTATGTGTCTCTAGGTCTGAATTTGGTCTCTTGTAGACAGCATATATATGGTTCTTGTTTTTTTATCCATTCAGTGAACCTGTGTCTTTTGGTTGGAGCATTTAATCCATTCACATTTAAGGTGAATATCGATATGTATGTTCCTATTACCATTTTCTGTTCTGTTTCTTTTTTTAACATCTTTATTGGAGTATAATTGCTTTACAATGTTGTGTTAGTTTCTGATTTATAACAAAGTGAATCAGCTATACATATACTTATACCCCATATCTCCTCCCTCTTATGTCTCCCTCCCACCCTCCCTATCCCACCCCTCTAGGTGGTCACAAAGCACTGAGCTTATCTCCCTGTGCTATGCAGCTGCTTCCCACTAGCTATCTATTTTACATTTGGTCTATTACCATTTTATTAATTGTTTTGCGTTTGTCTTCATAGGTCCTTTTCTTCTCTTGTGTTTCCCACTTTGAGTAATACCTTTATCATTTTGTGTCGAGCTTGTTTGGTGATGCTGAATTCTCTTAGCTTTTGCTTGTCTGTAAAGCTTTTGATTTCACCATTGAATCTGAATGAGATACTTGCCAAGTAGAGTAATCTTTGTTGTACATTCTTCCCTTTCATTACTTTAAATATATCATGACACTCTTTTCTGGCTTGTAGAGTTTCTGCTGAGAAATCAACTGTTAACCTTTTGGGTATTCCCTTGTGTGTTATTTGTCGTTTTTCCCTTGTTGCTTTTGATAATTTTTCTTTGTCTTTAAATTTTGTCAATTTGATTACTGTGTATCTTGGTGTGCTTCTCCTTGTGTTTATCCTGCCTGGGACTCTCTGTGATTCCTGTACTTGGGTGGCTATTTCCTTTCCCATGTTAGGTAAGTTTTTGACTATAATCTCTTCAAATATTTTCTCGGGTCCTTTCTCTCTCTCTTCTTGTTCCAGGACCCCTATGATGAAAATGTTGGTGTGTTTAATGTTGTCCTAGAGGTCTCTTAGGCTGACTTCATTTCTTTTCATTCTTTTTTCTTTATTTTGTTCCACAGCAGTGAATTCCACCATTCTGTCCTCCAGGTCACTAATCTGTTCTTCTGCCTCGGTTATTCTGCCATTGATTCCTTCTAGTGTATTTTTCATTTCAGTTATTGTATTGTTCATCTCTGCTTGTTCTTTAATTCTTCTAAGTGTTTCTTCTTTAATTCTTCTAGATTTTTATTAAACATTTCTTGCATCTTCTCAATCTTTGCCTCCATTCTTTTTCCGAGGTCTTGGATCATCTTCACTATCATTATTCTGAATTCTTTTTCTGGAAGGTTGCCTATCTCCACTTCATTTAGTTGCTTTTCTGGGGTTTTATCTTGTCCCTTCATCTAGTAGATAGTCCTCTGCCTTTTCATTTTGCTTATCTTTCTGTGAATGTTGTTTTCATTCCACAGGCTGCAGGATTGTAGTTCTTCTTGTTTCTGCTATCTGCCCTCTGGTGGATGAGGCTATAAGTGACTTATGCAAGCTTCCTGATGGGAAGGACTGGTGGTGGATAGAGCTGTGTATTGCTCTCATGGGAAGAGCTCAGTAAAACTTTAATCTGCTTGTCTGGTGATGGGTGGGGCTGAGCTCCCTCTGTGTTCATTGTTTGGCTTGAGGTGACCTAGCACTGGAGCCTACCTGGCTCTTTGGTGGGGCTAATGACAGACTCCTCGAGGGTTCACACCAAGGAGTACTTCCCAGAACTGCTGCCAATGTTCTTGTCCCTGAGTGAGCCACAGCTACTCACACCTTTGTAACAGACCCTCCAACACTAGCATGTAGATCTGGTTCAGTCTCCTATGGGGTCACTGCTCCTTCCGCTGGGTCCTCATGCATGTACTCCTTTGTGTGTGCCCTCCAAGAGTGGAGTCTCTGTTTTCCTCAGTCCTGTCAAAGTCCTGCAATCAAATCCCGCTAGCCTTCAAAGTTTGATTCTCTAGGAATTCCTCCTCCTGTTGCTGGACCCCCAGGTTGGGAAGCCTGACATGGGGCTCAGAACGTTCACTCCAGTGGTTGGACTTCTGTGGTATAATTGTTCTCCAGTTTGTGAGTCACCCACCCAGTGATTATGGGATTTGATTTTATTGTGATTGCACCCCTCCTACCATCTCACTGCAGCTTCCCCTTTGTCTTTGGAGGTGGGGTATCTTTTTTGGTGAGTTCCAGTGTCTTCCTTTCAATGATTGTTCAGCAGTTAATTGTGATTCTGCTGCTCTCGCAAGAGGTAGTGAGTGCACGTCCTTCTACTCTGCCATCTTGAACCAACCTGAGACCCTAAGTCTTTATCTTTTATTTTAAACAACTATCTTCTTGAATCTCAGATTACTTCTTGAGTCTCAGATTACTGTCATCAATGACCTCTTTATTTTCCAGAGAGATATTATATTATCACAAGACAGGATAGCTACTTAATTTCTGGGCCACCTAACTTCTCCATGTGTGCAGATTACATTTAATACACCATGTGGTGCAGTAACTGATAATAAAAGAAATGTATGTTCAGATCAAAATAAATTCTGTGAGACGTTTCATATGAAAGAGAGGTTAATGGATTTCAGGAAAGAAATGGACAATAGTGTTTTGTCATTCAGTTCTAGTGAGTTTTAATGATTGTTGGTACTTGCCCTTTCCTTACCATAATAGTTTATAATAAATGGAAACACAGGAGACATTTCCCATTAGCTGAGAAAGAGCAGGTTGACCAGTGACTTGTACATGCTTGACCTGTCCCTCCACAACTTATTTAAAAACAAAATGAAGGTGATATGAAAGATAGCTTTGTTCTGAAGAAACAAGTTTGATTAGGAATTCATTTACTGGTTTGACTAGTAACTGTGCACAGCACATACATAAGGCCTTTTCTAGATTAACTTTGGAATTAGTGGCATGAGTGGTGCAGAGTGTCTTATGAAAAACCTTGAGGGAGGCAAGTCTTTCCTAAGAGCACTCAACACATCAGGACTTGGTATCACATTACAAAGTAACCAGTGAATTAGTCAATCTCTCTGAGCAATCTAAGTGTTACCTAAAAAATTATCATGAGCAACTTTGTGAACAAGAAATAATTTCACAAAAGGGTTAAAAGATGACCAATAAATGTCATTGGTGCTAGATTTTAAAGGGACCCCTTCTGAACCAAACAAATTTCCATAGGCTGAATCATTCTCTCCTTAATTCATCTCCCATACTGTGTCATTTTTCTCTCCTTTGAGGTCATGTAGCACTTTTCTGTATCTCCATTAGGGGGCCTGTGACTTTCTTTTTTTTTTTTTTTTTAACATATTTATTGGGGTACAATTGCTTTACAATGGTGTGTTAGTTTCTGCTTTATAACAAAGTGAATCAGTTATACATGGGCCTGTGACTTTCTACTGTCTTATCTTCCTCTACTAGAATGGAAACTCTTTTAGGGATCTGAGTTTTTCATCTTTGTATCCTGCACAGTTACCTGCATGTAGGAGTGGCTCAATAGTTGTTGAGTAAGTAAATAACTCAGATGACCAGAGATCCATTCACAAATTCCTGGAATGATGGGAGGTAGCTTCTGGAACAATAATGAGACAGTTTTAAGCTGAATTAAAGGAAGTACTATTACAAAGTTGATAATATATATTTCTTTGTTTCAAGAAATTATAAACACTTTAAAAAACTGAGAAACAATTTTTTATTCAGCAAGTTTTTAATTGAGCTTCTGCAGTATACTACTTTACACGGAGCAGTGGCTATAATGATGAATAAGACATGGTATCTTTCCTAAAGGAACATAAATGTGCTAATCTCATGCAAGGTATACTTTTTTGGGGAGGTGGGTATTAAATCTACAAAGAGTTATTAAGAGAAGCCAAGAATTTCTTTTTTGTGATTATAGTGTTAATCTTAAAAGAATTTGTCACAGAGGGAAGCTACGTCTATCTAAAACCCATCCCATAGTGCTGTCTCACTACTAGATTCAGAGCATGGATGATTAGACATGACCACCTCTCAATCCTTGCCTCCCTGAGGATCTTGTGTACTTACTGTGATAATGCAACTTAAATAGAATTAACATGGATTCCATTCACATGCAACTTGCTTACTAGGAGTTGTCTCAACCTCTGCAACCATCAGAATAGCTGACATGACCTGCACAATCTCTATACACAAAATTAATCACACATCTCATATTTATAGACTCAAATCATTTATATATAAACTCACAATACTATTTATAGTTTCTTAATTTTGGGAATGTGACCATTAAAAGATGAATTATAATAGATCAGTGTTCTAGTGCAGTTGTTAAATTTCATCTCTAATTAAATGTGACTTTTTGTACTTGGTCTTTTGGAGAGAAGGACACTCCTCAGAATATTTAATAGGAGACATCTGCTGAAAACTTTTATTTTCGTAAGTGAGGAGGTATGGATAGCTCACAAGATGAATTCCCATTAACTTTCCCTTTCATCACTAGTGATTATTTCATCCAATAGACTACTCAAGATTTTAAATATTATTTCCAATGTTCTTTAAAATAGACTTCAGGTTACTTTCCCCCTTTCCCCTTTACCACCCTACACTGTATAAAATCTTGAATCAGAATGAGTTTAAAATTATTTTCTGCTAACAGATATGCATTTATTAAGAACTTGGGAAGTACTTGCCTAATATGAATTGGTTTTCAGGCAAAAATTTGGTTTAGTTTGGGCTACAATAACAAAATGCCATAAAATGGGTGGTTTATGAACAACAGAACTTAATTTTTCACAGTTCTGGAGGCTGGAAGTTCAAGATCAGGGTGCCAGCCTGGTCTGGTTCTTGTGAGGGCCATCTTCTGGATTTCAGACTGCCAACTCACATGGCAGAAAGAGGGCAAGAACTCTCTGGGGCCCCTTTTATAAGGGCACTAATCCCATTGATGAGAGCTCCATCCATATGACCTAATTATCTTCAAAAGACCCCACCTCCTAAGATAATCACATTAGGGGTCAGGATTTCAACACATGAATTTTGGGGGGACACAAGCATTTGGCCTATGACAAATTTTTCTAACAAAAATCTCTGAGATGCATCTTACAACATTGTCATTTACCTCCAAATTACTAATGCAATAATGCTATGAAGAGAGTTGTCACTGATAATATATAATAATAAGCAATAACAATACCATTTACATAGCTCCTTTCATCTTGAATGTTCTGAAAACATCCTGTAAAAGAATCATTTCTGATGTGTAACCATCTCTGGGGAAAACTTGGAAGTTATTTAACAGATGGCCATCAATTAGAGACAGGAAGTGAAGAACTTGTTTCGCAGCAGAAACTGCTGGATATACAATATAATTACCTAATTTAGAATTGGTTTAGGACAGTGGAACTAATTAATGTCCACATCCTTGAAAAAGTGGCACTGGGATAGTTAGTGAGTATAAAGTGATCAGGACTTCAGTTGTGCATCTTAACTAAAAAACAAAGCTTCCAACAACAGTGTCTTTACAAATGCTGATTCAGTGCTGTTTGAGCACTGAGTCACAGTGTGAAGCAATCAAGAGATGTGATCATTTCTTAGCTGGAAATATAATGTACACGCACAAACACACACAGGAATAGAAAAAGTCTGTGGATTTATTGAGTGAATTTGCAAATGTAGTCATGTGTCCTAACATCAAATGCCAACTGTTAATTTTACTATGAAGCTTCCCTCCTTCTTGATTCAAAAGTGCAGGTGTACCCCATTACATGGGATTCACCAACGAGAAATTCACCATAACAGAAAAGTAGGAAATAAATTCAATATATGCTTCCAGAAACCTCACATGAACAGAAACTTGCCAGCAGACAAATAGCTTCCAGGAGCATATACAAAATGAGATCTCCAGTTATCTGTACCTTGCCACAGAAACAGCAGGATGTGACCAGCTGCTACTCGTATCTCCCACAGCCTGATCTTGGATAAGCCATCAAATCTAGGCTGTGGCAGTAGGGGATAAGAAGTTGCCTGCATGAAGCAAGCATTTGAAATTAAGCAAGGTGGAAAGAGCAGGGCTTCCTGCATCCTATGCCTGAATTGAGCCATGGCTTCAGGCAGGTGGCAGATGGTCTGAGTTAGTGGAGTAACTATACCCCTCTTTGTGCTATAATCACCCAGAGGCAGGAACAGCAAATTAAAAAAAAAAAAAAAAAGAAATTCGGGAACACATTCCTTACATTATTAGAAAGATCAATGGAAAAAGATAATTTGTTTTATAGAAATTTGCTTTACGAGCAATTTTTCTGGGTGGTAATTATTATTATTATCATTTTTATTTTTATTTTATTTTTGCGGTACGCAGGCCTCTCACTGTTGTGGCCTCTTCCGTTGCGGAGCACAGGCTCCAGACGCGCAGGCTCAGCAGCCATGGCTCACGGACCCAGCCACTCCGCAGCATGTGGGATCTTCCCGGACTGGGGCAGGAACCCGTGTCCCCTGCATCGGCAGGTGGAGTCTCAACCACTGAGCCACCAGAGAAGCCCTCTGGGTGGTAATTATTAGTTAAATCAAGTAGTGCTCAAACATGGTGTGATCTGCTATTAATTAAATGGTTAAATATTGGAAAGACAACAATAATAAAAAATTTTTTTGAACATTTAATAAAATAGTTCAGGGGAAAAATAGACCCCTTGAATAATTCAGCTGGATATTTGGTACAGAGCTCTCATGTCTTTATTTCCAGGGATATTTTGAGGCTAACATTGGGGTGTGAGGCTATTCCTATCTTCCCAACTCCCACCCCATCACATTAATTAGTAACAATTGTAAATCCTTAGGATAGGAAGTGGAGTAAGACCAATTTCCTAGGCTCAACTCACGTTGCTATGTAAGTTCAAATTAGGCAATGTCAAAGAGTGAAATCTAGGATGAAGTGCAGTAAAGTTTATCTGACATCTTTAGGCACAGGGGGTGGGGGGGTAGGGGCGGGGGGGCCCTTTACATAAGTGCTTTTCCATATAATGATGTGAATCTCTATTGGCCTGATTTTTAAAATTTGATCTATGTTTAAGAAAAAAAATTCTAAAATGAATAAGACATTCCTCTAACTCCCTAAAGAAAATATCCATTAGATAGTTCAATAGGATTATTTTTTAATAACTTCTGATTATTATAAATAATGATCATTTTGTGTTGAAAAAGAGTGATGCTCTCAGATGTTATGGAGTTTGTGGGTTGTTTGCCCAATTGGTCAGCAAAGCCATATTTTTTATGCTTCAGTCTGCTATTTATGGCTGTCCTGTCTCTAAGGATTGTCAGCTATCCCATCAATGTGCCTACAATGTATGCCTTCTTTCACCAAATTTCAAATTTACCATTATTGCTGTATTTTGCATTAAGACACAAAGTAATAAAGCCTATAATAATATGACAACAATAGAAATGGGACATTGTATCATGGGCTTGATAACAAATATTTCAGTTTCTTGTCTGATTCTTGGTAATGTTCTGGATGGCTGAAAATTTCAAAGTCCAGTCTTCAAATAAAAAGTAACTTACAGTTCACAGTACTTCATTAGAAAAAAAAGAATCAGGAAAGAAACAGAGTCATAGTGGCCAGGATGGGTACAAAGAATTTTCAGAGAGAAAGACTTTAATGCCAAACCTAAGAAAGAAATTCAGTCTCAACCCTCAGTAGAATTGTTCTAAATTTGATTTCTTTATAAATAACCTAATGATATAAATCTTAACATTAAGGTTATAAGTAACAACCTGCAAGAACAATCTTAATAATATAATTCCAAGGCAGCCATTTACAATGTTTAAAGTTGCAATTGACCAAACCTTCTTTCATACTTTCAGTCCTGATTGGTATCTTTGTACAATCAGTTTTATTTATTCTAGATTGGATCATTGAAGCTAATGGAATAAGTGTAATGAATATTTTCAAGTACGTAAGGTCAGATATCATGTCCAACATGTATCTTTTTTTTTCCTCCATTGAAATCATCTCGAGTTGCCTCACCTCCTTCTAAAATGGTATTGTTTCAAGTCTTCCAGTAATCCTTATTACTCCTCTGTCAACGTGCTGCATTTTCTCAGTGGGCATTCAGAACTGGGTACAATGGTTTGATTGTAATTTTGTCAATGTAGACAAAGGTTATGTGCTACTTTATCTAAACTACAATGCTTTTCTGAGCACTTTTTCAGTCATAGCACCGTGTATTTTATTTTACCATCTTTTTGGTATTTTTAGATATTTAAAATCCAATATGTTAGGGAGTATTTTTGACATAATTTCATATTTTATGCTGCATACTATGAATGATGGGATGGTTTGCTTTCTTAATGGGTGCTTTTCCTACTGTGTCTACTAAGGAACTTTTTGGACTGTTGGTCTAAAGTCCCTTTCTTTTAATTTTAATATAATTATATTTTATTTTTAGGATCCCTGAACCAATGCCAAAATACTCAAAAGGAAGTTCCATTTTAGGCAAGCTATAATTGGATAACTGGATCATTAGTAAAACTGATTTTTGCCAGTGTGGATGTCCTGGAAACTAGAATAGGAGTTCAACTACTGTTGACCCTTGAACAACATGGGTTTGAACTATGTGGATCCACTCATGTGCATATTTTTTTCAATAGTAAATGGTGCAGTATTATACGATCCACAGTTGGTTGAATCTCTGGATGCAGAACCGAGGATACAAAGGAATCTTAGATACAGAGGGCCAGCTATATACTATATGTGGATTTTCAACTGCATGGAGGATTGGTGCCCCTAACCCTTGCATTATTCAAGGGTCAACTAAGCTCAGGACACCATTCTTCTTTTACCCCAACCTAAGCTTACATTAGCTTTATTGGCAACCCTATTATGCTCTTATCATATTTTGAGCTCCCTGTCAATTAATAACCTTAGAATCTTAAAAATATTTTAAATTTATTTTTCACTGCAGCAGGAACACAACATGAGATCTACCTTTTTAATGAAATTTGAAGTCTGCAATACAGTCTTGTTAACTATCAGCACAATATTGTACAGTATATAGTACTATAGGCACAGCAGATCTTTAGAACTTACTTATCTTGCATAACTGAAATTTTATATTCATTGAACAGCAACTTCCCCCTCCCTCTTGTACCTGGCAACCACCTTTCTACTCTCTGTTTTTATGAGCTTGATCATTTTAGATACCTAATGTAAGTGAAATCATGCAATACCTGTCCATCTGTGACTGGCTTATTTCACGTAACATGATGTCCTCAAGGTTCATCCATGTTGTCACATATGGCAGGGTTTCCTTCTTTTTTAAGGCTGAATAATATTTTATTGTATTTATACACCCCATCTTCTTTATCCATTCATCCATCAACGGACATTTAGATTATTTCCATAACTTAGCTATTGTAAATAATGCCGCAATGATATGCAAATGCAGGTATCTCTTTGAGATCCTAATTTCAATTATTTTGGATATATGCCTCAAAGTGGGATTTCTGGGTCATATAGTGGTTCTAGTTTTAATTTTTTGAGGAACTGCCATACAATTTTCCATAGTGGTGTCACCGTTTTACATTCCCACCAACAGTGTACAATTTTTCCACATCTTCACCAACACTTGTTATCTTTTGTCTTTTTGAGTAAAGACATCCTAATAGGTGTAAGGTGACATCCCACTTACTTCTAGGTGATCCAATTTGTTTTCTCATAATTGTTCATAATAGTCTCTCATTATCCTTTATATTTCTATGGTATTGGTTTTAATGTCTCCTCTTGTATTTCTGATATTATTTATTTGAGTCGGCTCTCTTTCTTAGTTTACCTAGAAGTGTGTCAATTTTCTTTATCTTTTCAAAACACCAACTCAAGTTTTATTGATCTCTTTTATTGTTTATCTATCTCTATTCCATTTATTTCTGCCTGCTAACATTTTTTCCATTTCTTCTGCTAACTTTGGGCCTAGTTTATTTCTCTCTTTATAGTTCCTGTATAAAGTTAGGTTGTTTATTTGAGATCTTTCTTTTTATTTAATGCAGACATTTATAGTCTCTAGGTATCAAGTCTGGCTAGCAGGTGCCCTCACAGTGGTGGTGGTACTGGTGTCTGATACATGAACACCCATGGGCAGTGATGGAGCTGGGGTCCCTAGTGCAGGTGTACATGGTGAGTTAGTAACTCTGGCATCTGGAGTGCTGGCTAGTTCATAGCAGTGGTGGCTCCAGTGTGTGAGATGTGGGCACATAGAGTGGCCTCAGGGCCGGGGTCTGGAGTGCAGGTGCATGTGCAGCAGCTATAGCTCTGGGGTATGGATCCTGTGAGGGGTTGCGGGTGGCAACCCTTGTCCCAGTATGGTGTAACAATATTTCCTTCTGTGGGGGTGGGCAGTGCATCTCCCTTCCCAGGGTGATCCATGGTGGCAATCGCTGTTGGTTAACTTGGTGGTTAAATTTGCCAGTGTTCTCTGCAGAGCAGTCTGCTGGGATCCATGCCAATGAACACTATGATGTCCTCCACTTTGAAAGCTGCAAGGAATCTGCAGCTGTCACAGGAGCTGTTGAGGTCTTCAGCAGCAAAGGATGCTGAGGTCCTCCACAGAGCAGGCAACTGGGGAGTGTAATAGCACCCACCATGTGGCTGATACTGATAACTCTCACATTCTTTGCTCCTAGCTGTTTCCAAACATCTTAGCTAAGCTGATCTCCCCAGTAATCCTTTATGTGCAATTATTCTCCACTTTTTGCTCCACTGTGTTACTATAGGTTATTCATTGGACTTTTGAGCACTCCCAGGGCTATTTTCTTTGTGGATAGCTAATTGTTTTCATTGTTGTTATTGTCGTTGTTGGAAATGAAGGCTGGTATCTCTTATTCTGCCATCTTGTTGACATCTACAGAGTATTTTTTAATATGTTAAACTCATTCTGCTCTTAAACCAAACTTACTCTTTGTTATATTTGACAAATTATGGTATGTCTGTAGCCAAGTACTCATTAGATCTTGTTTGTTATCCCAGCCATCAATAATGTGTTGAGATTGCTTTCTTTGATCCTTGATCCTGTGAATTTGATGTGTATATTATCAATATGCTCATCTTGGTAATTGATTCTTAAACAAACATTTATTGACTAACTAATTTATGCCAAACATGGGAATGGTGAATATGAAATGTCTGGCCTCATAGTGTTCATAGGCTGGTGGGGCCTTTCCTAAATATAGAAAGCAGAGCAGGACCAAGGACAGGTTCCTGTGGTGTTTCACTAGAGAGCTTTCTGTAAGTTGACTTTTGCTCACTTGATTGGAACCTTTTGGGTATTGTGTTTTAGCCAGCTATGGATCAACATCACTATCCTTATACCAGTCCCACATTTTGGTACATCTTATGCACAAGATAATGTGAGAACCTGTCATATTCCTTGGAAAAATCCACATACACTATCTGTAGCATTCTCCTGATTAGTAAACTTTGAGGGGAATGGGAGATAGAACAAATGGCAAGGAGGGTCCAAGTGATGTGTTGTTTGTTTTCATTTGAGAGCTAGCATGGGATGGAGTGGCAGAATAGGTAGTTTGGAAAAGATGACTAGAATGTAAGGAGATAATAAGGTGAGGAAGAACAAGAGAAAGATCCACAGTTATATGAATAGCAAAATGCATGGTTGTGAACTGTTTTGGCCTCTGGATAAATGCTGCCAAATAGAAAACATTTTCCATGTGCCTGACCAGAAGACCCAGCTACATGCTGCTCTTCATTTTAGTTATATTCTAAAAGCTATGGTTTGTTTTTCAGAAAAGCTGTCCTTTTACATTTTCTGCATGATGCAGTGAATTGCAATGTTCATGTCAGATAGCATTAATCTGAGAAGAAAAGAGGACAGTGCACCTTCAAGAAATGGAGTCATTTTCTTCTGCTTGCTTTCCTTTTCTATTTATCAGCATGAGAATATATGTAACTCTGTGAGTGGAGTTAAACATTTTGATCACAGGCTATCTTCTTTAAAAAGAAAAACAAAAAATTAATGCAAATTAAAAAAATAAAAGGAGGGTGCCTTCAAAAACACAGTCCTGAGGTATTTTTGACAGAGTTACTCAAAGAATCCAGAAAGGAAAATTGCCTATTTGGTGCTGCTTTAATGAGTCTCAGAATATTTAAAATCTGCAGTGTGAGGGGCTCGGCGGAAGATGGCGGAAGAGTAAGACGCGGAGATCACCTTCCTCCCCACAGATACACCAGAAATACAGCTACACGTGGAACAACTCCTACAGAACACCTACTGAAGGCTGGCAGAAGACCTCAGACCTCCCAAAAGGCAAGAAACTCCCCACGTACCTGGGTAGGGCAAAAGAAAAAAAGAAAAAACAGAGACAAAAGAATAGGGACGGCACCTGCACCAGTGGGAGGGAGCTGTGAAGGAGGAAAAGTTTCCACACACTAGGAAGCCCCTTCGCGGGCGGAGACTGCGGGAGGCGGAGGGGGGAGCTTCGAAGCCGCGGAGGAGAGCACAGCAACGGGTGCGGAGGGCAAAGCAGGGAGATTCCCGCACAGAGGATCGGTGCCGACCGGCACTCACCAGCCCGAGAGGCTTGTCTGCTCACCCGCCGGGGCGGGCGGGGCTGCGAGCTGAGGCTCTGAGGCTCGGGTTTCGGTTTCGGACGGAGCGCCGGGAGAGGACTGGGGTTGGCGGCTTGAACATAGCCTGAAGGGGTTAGTGCACCACAGCTAGACGGGAGGGAGTCCGGGGAAAAGTCTGCACCTGCCGAAGAGGCAGGAGACTTTTCCTTCCCTCTTTGTTTCCTGGGGCGTGAGGAGAGGGGTTTAAGAACGCTGCTTAAAGGAACTCCAGAGACGGGCGCGAGCCGCGGCTGAAAGCGCGGACCCCAGAGACGGGCGCGAGCCGCGGCTAAAAGCGCGGAATCCAGAGACGGGCGCAAGCCGCGGCTAAAAGCGCGGACCCCAGAGGCGGGCGGGAGACGTTAAGGCTGCTGCTGCCGCCACCAAGGGGCCTGTGTGCGAGCACAGGTCACTCTCCACACCCCTCTTCCGCGGAGCCTGTGCAGCCCGCCACTGCCAGGTTCCCGGGATCCAGGGACAGCTTCCCTGGGAGAACGCACAGCGTGCCTCAGGCTGGTGCAAAGTCACGCCGGCCTTTGCCACCGCAGGCCCGCCCCGCACTCCGTGCCCCTCCCTCCCCGCCGGCCTGAGTGCGCCAGAGCCCCCGAATCAGCGGCTCTTTTAACCCCGTCCTGTCTGAGCAAAAAACAGACGCCCTCCAGCGACCTACACGCAGTGGCAGGGCCAAATCCAAAGCTGAGCCCTGGGAGCTGTGAGAACAAAGAAGAGAAAGGGAAATCTCTCCCAGCAGCCTCAGAAGCAGCGGATTAAAGCTCCACAATCAACTTGATGTACCCTGCATCTGTGGAATACCTGAATAGACAACCAATCATCCCAAATTAAGGAAGTGGACTTTAGGAGCAAGATCTATGATTTTTTCCCTTTTCCTCTTTTTGTGAATGTGTATGTGTATGCTTCTGTGTGAGATCTTGTCTGTATAGTCTTGCTTCCACCATTTGTCCTAGGGTTTTATCCGTCCATGTTTTTTTTTAAATTTTTTTCTTAATAATTAATTTTAATAACGTTATTATACTTTACCTTCTTTCTTTCTTTCTTTCTTTCTTCTTTCTTTCTTTCTTTCTTTCTTTCTTTCTTTCTTTCTTTCTTTCTTTCTTTCTTTCTTTCTTTCTTTCTTTCTTTCTTTCTTTCTTTCTTTCTTTCCTTCCTTCCTTCCTTCCCTCCTTTAGACAACGAATCATCCCAAATCGAGGAGGTGGTCTCTGACAGCAAGATTTATGATTTTTCCCCCTTTACCTCTTTTAGTGAGGGTGTATGTGTATGCTTCTGTGTAAGATTTTGTCTGTATAGCTTTGCTTCCAACATTTGTCCTAAGGTTCTATCCGTCCCTTTTTTTTTTTTCTAAATAAGAATTTTTTAATTCAATAACTTTATTATACTTTATTTTATTTTTACTGTATCTTCTTTCTTTCTGTCTTTTTTCCTTCTTTCCCTCCTTCCTTCCTTCCTCCCTCCCTCCCTCCTTTCTTTCCTTCTTGCCTTCTTTCCTTCTTTGCTTCTTTCTTTCTTTCTTCCTTCCTTCCTACCCTCCTTTCCTTCTTTCTTTCCTCATACTTCTACTAATTCCCTCTACTTTTTCTCCCTTTTATCCTGAGCTGTGTGGATGAAAAGCTCTTGGTGCTCCAGCCAGGAGGCAGGGCTCTGCCTCTGAGGTAGGAGAGCCAACTTCAGGACACTGGTCCACAAGAGACCTCCCAGCTCCACATAATATCAAATGGCGAAAATCTCCCAGAGACCTCCATCTTAACACCAGCACCCAGCTTCACTCAACGACCAGCAAGCCACAGTGCTGGAAAACCTATACCAAACAACTAGCAAAACAGGAACACAACCCCACCCATTAGCAGAGAGGCTGCCTAAAACCATAATAAGGCCACAGACACGCCAAAACACACCACCAGACGTGAACCTGCCCACTAGAGAGACAAGATCCAGCCTCATCCACCACAACACAGGCACTAGTCCCCTCCACCAGGAAGCCTACACAACCCACTGAACCAACCTTAGCCACTGGAGACAGACATCAAAAACAGGAGGAACTACGAACCTGCAGCCTGCAAAAAGGAGACCCCAAACACAGTAAGATAAGCAAAATGAGAAGACAGAAAAACACACAGCAGATAAAGGAGCAAGATAAAAATGCACCAGACCTAACAAATGAAGAGGAAATAGGCAGTCTACCTGAAAAAGAATTCAGAATAATGATAGTAAGGTTGATCCGAAATCTCGGAGATAGAATGGACAATAGAATGGACAAAATGCAAGAATCAGTTAACAAGGACCTAGAAGAACTAAAGATGAAACAAGCAATGATGAACAACACAATAAATGAAATTAAAAGTACTCTAGATGGGATCAATAGCAGAATAACTGAGGCAGAAAAAAGGATAAGTGACCTGGAAGATAAAATAGTGGAAATAACTACTGCAGAGCAGAATAAAGAAAAAAGAATGAAAAGAACTGAGGACAGTCTCAGAGACCTCTGGGACAACATTAAATGCACCAACATTCGAATTATAGGGGTTCCAGAAGAAGAAGAGAAAAAGAAAGGGACTGAGAAAATATTTGAAGAGATTATAGTTGAAAACTTCCCTAATATGGGAAAGGAAATAGTTAATCAAGTCCAGGAAGCACAGAGAGTCCCATACAGGATAAATACAAGGAGAAATACGCCAAGACACATATTAATCAAACTGTCAAAAATTAAATACAAAGAAAGCATATTAAAAGCAGCAAGGGAAAAACAACAAATAACACATAAGGGAATCCCCATAAGGTTAACAGCTGATCTCTCAGCAGAAACCCTACAAGCCAGAACGGAGTGGCAGGACATACTGAAAGTGATGAAGGAGAAAAACCTGCAGCCAAGACTACTCTACCCAGCAAGGATCTCATTCAGATTTGATGGAGAAATTAAAAGCTTTACAGACAAGCAAAAGCTGAGAGAGTTCAGCACCACCAAACCAGCTTTACAACAAATGCTAAAGGATCTTCTCTAGGCAAGAAACACAAGAGAAGGAAAAGACCTATAATAACGAACCCAAAACAATTTAGAAAATGGGAATAGGAACATACATATCGATAATTACCTTAAATGTAAATGGACTAAATGCTCCCACCAAAAGACACAGATCAGCTGAATGGATACAAAACAAGACCCTTATATATGCTGTCTACAAGAGACCCACTTCAGACCTAGAGACACATACAGACTGAAAGTAAGGGGATGGAAAAAGATATTCCATGCAAATGGAAACCAAAAGAAAGCTGGAGTAGCAATTCTCATATCAGACAAAATAGACTTTAAAATAAGGACTATTAAAAGAGACAAAGAAGGACACTACATAATGATCAAGGGATCGATCCAAGAAGAAGATATAACCATTGTAAATATTTATGCACCCAACATAGGAGCACCTCAATACATAAGGCAAATACTAACAGCCATAAAAGGGGAAATCGACAGTAACACATTCATAGTAGGGGACTTAAACACCCCACTTTCACCCATGGACAGATCATCCAAAATGAAAATAAATAAGGAAACACAAGCTTTAAATGATACATTAAACAAGATAGACTTAATTGATATTTATAGGACACTCCATGCAAAAACAACAGAATACACATATTTCTCAAGTGCTCATGGAACATTCTCCAGGATAGATCATATCTTAGGTCACAAATCAAGCCTTGGTAAATTTAAGAAAATTGAAATTGTATCAAGTATCTTTTCTGACCACAACGCCATGAGACTAGATATCAATTACAGGAAAAGATCTGTAAAAAGTACAAACACATGGAGGCTAAACAATACACTACTTAATAATGAAGTGATCACTGAAGAAATCAAAGAGGAAATCAAAAAATACCTAGAAACAAATGACAATGGAGACACAACGACCCAAAACCTGTGGGATGCAGCAAAAGCAGTTCTAAGGGGGAAGTTTATAGCAATACAAGCCCACCTTAAGAAGCAGGAAACATCTCGAATAAACAACCTAACCTTGCACCTCAAGCAATTAGAGAAAGAAGAACAAAAAAACCCCAAAGCTAGCAGAAGGAAAGAAATCATAAAAATCAGATCAGAAATAAATGAAAAAGAAATGAAGGAAACAATAGCAAAGATCAATAAAACGAAAACCTGGTTCTTTGAGAAGATAAACAAAATAGATAAACCACTAGCCAGACTCATCAAGAAAAAAAGGGAGATGACTCAAATCAATAGAATTAGAAATGAAAAAGGAGAGGTAACAACTGACACTGCAGAAATAAAAGAGATCATGAGAGATTACTACAAGCAACTCTATGCCAATAAAATGGACAATCTGGAAGAAATGGACAAATTCTTAGAAATGCACAACCTGCCAAGACTGAATCAGGAAGAAATAGAAAATATGAACAGACCAATCACAAGCACTGAAATTGAAACTGTGATTAAAAATCTTCCAACAAACAAAGCCCAGGACCAGATGGCTTCACAGGCGAATTCTATCAAACATTTAGAGAAGGGCTAACACCTATCCTTCTCAAACTCTTCCAAAATATAGCAGAGGGAGGAACACTCCCAAACTCCTTCTACGAGGCCACCATCACCTTGATACCAAAACCATACAAGGATGTCACAAAGAAAGAAAACTGCAGGCCAATATCACTGATGAACATAGATGCAAAAATCCTCAACAAAATACTAGCAAACAGAATCCAACAGCACATTAAAAGGATCATACACCATGATCAAGTGGGGTTTATTCCACGAATGCAAGGATTCTTCAATATACGCAAATCTATCAATGTGATAAACCATATTAACAAATTGAAGGAGAAAAACCATATGATCATCTCAATAGATGCAGAGAAAGCTTTTGACAAAATTCAACACCCATTTATGATAAAAACTCCACAGAAAGTAGGCATAGAGGGAACTTTCCTCAACATAATAAAGGCCATATGTGACAAGCCCACAGCAAACATCATCCTCAATGGTGAAAAACTGAAAGCATTTCCACTAAGATCAGGAACAAGACAAGGTTGCCCACTCTCACCACTCTTATTCAACATAGTTTTGGAAGTTTTTGCCACAGCAATCAGAGAAGAAAAGGAAATAAAAGGAATCCAAATTGGAAAAGAAGAAGTAAAGCTGTCACTGTTTGCAGATGACATGATCCTATACATAGAGAATCCTAAAGATGCTACCAGAAAACTACTAGAACTAATCAATGAATTTGGTAAAGTGGCAGGATACAAAATTAATGCACAGAAATCTCTGGCATTCCTATATACTAATGATGAAAAATCTGAAAGTGAAATCAAGAAAACACTCCCATTTACCATTGCAACAAAAAGAATAAAATATCTAGGAATAAACCTACCTAAGGAGACAAAAGACCTGTATGCAGAAAATTATCAGACACTGATGAAAGAAATTAAAGATGATACAAATAGATGGAGAGATATACCATGTTCTTGGATTGGAAGAATCAACATTGTGTAAATGACTCTACTACCCAAAGCAATCTATAGATTCAATGCAATCCCTATCAAACTACCACTGGCATTTTTCACAGAACTAGAACAAAAAATTTTGCAATTTGTATGGAAACACAAAAGACCCGGAATAGCCAAAGCAATCTTGAGAACGAAAGAAGGAACTGGAGGAATCAGGCTCCCTGACTTCAGACTATACTACAAAGCAACAGTTATCAAGACGGTATGGTACTGGCACAAAAACAGAAAGATAGATCAATGGAAAAGGATAGAAAGCCCAGAGATAAACCCATGCACATATGGACACCTTATCTTTGATAAAGGTGGCAGGAATGTACAGTGGAGAAAGGAGAGCCTCTTCAATAAGTGGTGCTGGGAAAACTGGACAGGTACATGTAAAAGTATGAGATTCGATCACTCCCTAACACCATACAGAAAAATAAGCTCAAAATGGATTAAAGACCTAAATGTAAGGCCAGAAACTATCAAACTCTTAGAGGAAAACATAGGCAGAACACTCTATGACATAAATCACAGCAAGATCCTTTCTGACCCACCTCCTAGAGTAATGGAAATAAAAACAAAAATAAACAAATGGGACCTAATGAAACTTCAAAGCTTTTGCACAGCAAAGGAAACCATAAACAAGACCAAAAGACAACCCTCAGAATGGGAGAAAATATTTGCAAATGAAGCAACCGACAAAGGATTAATCTCCAAAATTTACAAGCAGCTCATGCAGCTCAATAACAGGAAAACAAACAACCCAATCCAAAAATGGGCAGAAGACCTAAATAGACATTTCTCCAAAGAAGATATACAGACTGCCAACAAACACATGAAAGAATGCTCAACATCATTAATCATTAGAGAAATGCAAATCAAAACTACAATGAGATATCATCTCACACCAGTCAGAATGGCCATCATCAAAAAATCTAGAAACAATAAATGCTGGAGAGGGTGTGGAGAAAAGGGAACACTCTTGCACTGCTGGTGGGAATGTGAATTGGTTCAGCCACTATGGAGAACAGTATGGAGGTTCCTTAAAAAACTACAAATAGAACTACCATATGACCCAGCAATCCCACTACTGGGCATATACCCTGAGAAAACCAAAATTCAAAAAGAGTCATGTACCAAAATGTTCATTGCAGCTCTATTTACAATAGCCCGGAGATGGAAACAACCTAAGTGCCCATCATCGGATGAATGGATAAAGAAGATGTGGCACATATATACAATGGAATATTACTCCGCCATAAAAAGAAACGAAATTGAGCTATTTTTAATGAGGTGGATAGACCTAGAGTCTGTCATACAGAGTGAAGTAAGTCAGAAAGAAAAAGACAAATACCGTATGCTAACACATATATATGGAATTTAAGAAAAAAAATGTCATGAAGAACCTAGGGGTAAAGCAGGAATAAAGACGCAGACCTCCTAGAGAACGGACTTGAGGTTATGGGGAGGGGGAAGGGTGAGCTGTGACAGGGTGAGAGAGAGTCATGGACATATACACACTAACAAACGTAGTAAGGTAGATAGCTAGTGGGGAGCAGCCGCATGGCACAGGGATATTGGCTCGGTGCTTTGTGACAGCCTGGAGGGGTGGGATAGGGAGGGTGGGAGGGAGGGAGACGCAGGAGGGAAGACATATGGGAACATATGTTTATGTATGACTGATTCACTTTGTTATGGGGCAGAAACTAACACACCATTGTAAAGCAATTATACCCCAATAAAGATGTTAAAAAAAAAAAAAAAAAGCTAGAGCAGCTTTCTAAGTGGACTGTCACAAAGATGGCTTGTTTAACAATGCAGTTTCCAACTGGTGTCCACTTGGAAGTAAGGGAGAGCTACAGGTTCTTTACTAAAAGTATACGTGCGTAATAGTGCCACTTAAATGGGTTGTTCCCAGATTTTTAAGAAATGCATAGGCTCAAAACCTAAGGACTGCATGTAAAAGTAAACCATTATAGGGCATGTCTTGAGGGGTTCTATCTGTAAAATCATTGAAATTTCAGAAAAATAGAAATTCTTGTAAAGCAAATTTACTCTATTAAAGAATTGCTTCTCATTTCCCAAAAAAAAAAAAAAAAATCTGCAGTGTGATGAAAAAAAAAACAACACATAAAATCACTGGAATATGAGCAGGACACTTGGATTCCAGTCCTGGTTTCCTGTATATTATGGGCAACTCACTTCTCTTTTCTAAGTAAGGTCATCCTTCTGATAATTAAGAGGGTTAGACATCATTTCAAAGGTACTTTTAGCTCTGATTCTATTCCTTACAAAGGAAGCAAAATGCTATGAAAGCTCATAATGACTTTCCTGTGTATTCTTGAAACGGGATGGCATAAAGTTGAGTCTGTCTTACAAAACTTTTCTAAAAAAATCTATTATTAAACCTTCTTGAAAGGCGGTCAAGACTGTGGGGTCTTCCACTGAACTTCAAATAGGCTGAGGCTCTGGTCTTACTATGGTTCTCTGAAACTTTAGGTCTGGCCCTTCAGACCATGGAAGAATTTGGCTTACTCCACCCTCCCCTGTGATAGTTCCCTCATCTGCAGTGAGAAAAAAAGCCTTGTCCCTCTCTTATGCAGGCCACACTCAAAGTTCTCTCCTCTGTTGGCTGGAGAGGAAGTGCAGAAGCAAGCACTGTTAGGCCTGAAGTAAGAGCCTTATCAGAGAAGGTTCAAACAGGACTAACTTTGGGGTTGTTTATTTTTGGATGGCTGCTGGGAACTAGGCTGAAGCTAAGCTCATGATAGGGTTGCAAAGGGAAGGGACTGACAGTCAGGAATGAGTCATGGGAAGTAAGGTGCTCTGGAAGCAAGGTCATCTGAGCCTTAGTCTTAGCCCTTCAAAAACCCTAAGAATTTGGATAAGACACTTTTACAATTGTGGGTTTCAGTTTCTTCATCTATAAACTGAGTGGGTAGCTTAAGAGAGGAATCTCATACTCAGATACTTTCAGGGACAAAACTGAGTGTAAGACAACAGGGAATGGTGAGTACCTACGGGAACTGAAGGATTTATGCTTTGCCTAAAGGAATTCTAACTAAAAATTATTTTAGAACTCTGAAACAAAAGTATCTGCTCTGTATCATGCAGCATTCTCCAGAGAAACAGAACCAATAGGATGTTTTTGTAGTTTGTAAAAAAGGCTGGCTCATGTGATTGTGGACCTGTCAAGTCTGATTTCTGTAGGGCAGGCCAGCAGGCTGGAACTCCAGATAAGAATTGATGTTGTAGTCTTGAGCCTGAAGTCCTTAGGGCAGGCTACCAGTTGAAAACTCAGGCAGAATTTCTGTGTTATGGTCTTGAGTAAAAGAATTCCTAGTCTCCAGGAAACTTCAGTTTTTACTCTTAAGTCTTTCAACTGATTGGATGATGCCTACCCGCATTATTGAGGGCAATCTCTTTTATGTAAAGTCAACTGATTGTAGTTATTTACCACATCTGCAATACTTTCATGGTGACATCTAGACTAGTGTTTGACCAAACAACCATAGCCTAGCCAAGCTGACACACAAAATTAACCATCACATGTTCTCATATAGACTCCTAGACTATACCATTTCTAAGGGTCTTTCAAGCACTGATCTCTTATTATTTGGTGGTAGTACTTTTAAAATCTAAACCAAAACTCCAAGTCCTACTCCAACTAAAGCACATAAAAGCATTTCTATATAGAAATGTTATTGTTTTGGGGTAAAAATAAGAGGAAGCAAGACTGGACATCCACTCCTGTTCCAGTGTAGGCCCATGGCCCTTGTAACACTTTTTCTGAACATTGCCCGCAAAATAATCCTAAACTTTTATCATCTTTCAATCCTTATACAGTAGTTGTTCATACTTTGCTCATTGCTTTTATGTCAGTCAACTGGAAGGTGTGGCATATTTGGACGGATTTGTTGGCAATGCCTGATTTGACTTTTCTAGCATTAAAAAATAATTTTTAATAGGCATGGGTATAAAGAGAGTGGGGGCAGTGTTGTTTCTTAGACTTTGAGAGCTCACTTGTATCTGTTGAAAATCTATACCCTTTGGACAAGATTATTCCCCTCTGGGCTTCATAGTATTAACTGTACATTTCATTTCTCAGAGGCTATGCATATTTGTTTTGGTTAGTCTTCTTAAAAATAAAGATAATAGGAAACAAAACAAATCATCGATTGTACTTACCGTTATATGTTGGCATGCTTGGAACCTCACTTCCATAATGAGTGAGGCTAAGGTTCTAGATGAGCCTGCCTCCTGTCAGTGACATTTGGCAAAACTGGGATTATTGCATTCTAGCCTCAGGGGGCTCACTGATTTTCCTTATAAATGTTGGGACCATATTTTACAGCCCCAATCCACACATTTCTCTTGAAAAAAAAAAGTAAAAGAATTAAATATCAGGATTGAGTATGCAGATTTTAGAAATTTGGGATGAACATCATAATTTTGTGCTTTTCAAAGAGGGGCATTAAATGCCAATGTGTAAAGAGAAGCTATAACAGCTATAAGTTATTTTATTTAAAACTGAGTAGAAATATTGCCTTCTAGAACGCTTTCTAACAAATAGACAGTTTTGAGGCTCTCTTCAATACAAATTGGGCTTTCTTATGGAGAATTACACTGAAAATTCCCTCAATCAAAACAGAGATCCATATTGTCCAAGAAGAAGTTGGTCTGCCAAAAAGACAATTTCTAAAATTTGAAGGAGAAAAATCTGTTGTATTTCTTTTAAAGTGATTCTAGCAACTTTTAACATCTCTATTCAGACTAGGAACAAGGTTAATTTTAGGTGCTATCCTATGTGACTATATGGAAGATTCCAGGTGATAGGTGTCTTTGAGAGACCTTGGAATAAAGCCATCATCCCTGCAAAGAAGGCCCAGGAAAAACAACCTATGCAAGAAGGGTAAAATTCTGCAGAATTGGTAAAGCTACCCTTAGCCCCATATTCTATTTCTCAACCTCTGTAGTTTAGGCATCCTGTTCTCTTCCTGAATTATAACTTCAGAACTGTCTTAAGAGCCTATTTTTCACTTACTAAATTACCCCCCATCTTTGCCAGTGTCTTTCAGCTAAATTCCCCACTGTAGGTGCTTAATACTAACTCAGCACAATCTTGGTATCTACCTAGCCCCAAACCCTATATGATACCAGGTAAAGTATTCTAAAAGATGTGAAAGAAATTCTTCTCTTATATTAGCTGATGCCTGTGAAATTCATATGTCATTAACTTTATTATTATTTTTTACAATTACACGAATGACATTTCTTTTAAAAGAGCATGACTGACACAAATCATAAGAATAACATTTACACCAGGCTGATAGGAAATGTTTCTTTGAGGAAAATACTGTCTTGAAGTCTTTCCAAAGTAGCTTATTTCTTCTTGAGTAATTCAATAAATGGAACAACCACTCAGAAACTACTCTCTTATTGGTCATAATGCTCTTCTCAATTGAATATCACATAAGTCAAGATAAAAGCTTGGAAGAAATATTTAAGTATCTCAATCTGATTTCACTTTAATTAATACTAAGTGAGACAGAAATGCACAGTAATAACTGACAACTAGATATTTCAATTGCTGAGACTTTAGAGTGTCTAGAGACAGAAGAAAATAAATTAGGCCCCACAGATAACTTTATATTACATGGGACTATTCAAGTTTCTTTCATTCTTAGAGTGAACGTAAAATTTATCATTCAAACCAGAACACTTTTGAGAGTAAATGAAGCAGTATTAAACATTACACCAAGATAAAATGAGTTACCCAGAGCCTTTCCCAACAAACAAGAGCACAGAGTAACCCTAGGGGTATAGATTTTGTTAGTCTGTTTGACCTCATGCCCAAATCAGAAAATGACAAAATGTAAAGGATGGGCATTAAGCACAAAAATTACAGTGATTCTAAGAGTTACGATCTAGATTCTTCTAACACTGTTACAAGAGACCATTTTTTGTATCTATATACACAGATATTTTCTTCAGTATTCACATCCCTTTGAAATTGTCTTCCTTTTAACTCTTAATTTCTTAAGTGTGTTTTTGGTACAAGCCTGAAATCATCATTAAATTGCCACAGATAGTTCTGCCTTGATCACATTTTTCTTCAGTCTTTCCCTTCATGTATCTAGGAGCTAGCTCTCTACTTTGATTTGCCTGAGATTTTGAAAACTAGAAATGCAAACATCATTTTACACCATAAACTGGACTAAATTTCTTTTCCTCCTCAGAATTCTTTGGAGGATCTTTGTTAACATTAGTTGAAGTTGTGTGGCTCTTCCTAGCCATGTGGCATGTGGATTATTTCCCTGAAATTTGTTTGAACTGATTTATTCTTCATGACCAACTGAAGGCATTTATCAAAATCATTAAAATAAACCCACTTTTCATTCATTCATCTGTCCAGGTGTTCTAGACAGATATGTTTTATGATCAAGGCAGCATCTTAGTAGCTGGATGAAATATTCAAATATCAAAGTGGATTATAATTATGTTGGAGAAATGCACCTCTAAACTCCTAGAAGAATATTTTGGCAATTTTAACTAGTAGGTGCTTAAGTAGCTCACATATATTTTAACTTGAAAAATACATATATGTTTTTCTAAAAAGACTGTACAAACTAATTAGTGAGCATTAATACCTTTTTCTTGTATGATAGTTTTTTTTTTTTCTAGAGAAGTACTAAGAGAGTCTGTTATTCTTCTAAACCGTTTTTCTTAACTTTTCCTTGTAAGAATTTGAGAATTGGAACAAACCTTTATGGTGCACTTTAGGGTATGAATAATAATGTTTCTATATGAAATGGGATCGTTTTATACGGTACATACAGAAACAAGTTTTGCTTTTATTCTAGGGCAGAGAGAAATTAAGACTTAATAGAGTAACTTTTAAGAATTGCCTCACTGGAATAGAAATCTGTGCCCTTTAATACTTTGAAACACTCTGCTTCAATATAAAAGACATTTAACTCTACAGTGAAAATTACAAAGGAAAAGAACATCTGATTTAATCAGAATTGTTTTAACCAAAATAGATACTGAGACACTAAACCAGAAAATCTAGAGTACGTTTGTTGACTCAAGATCCTAATTTACTTCCAAATCGACTTCCTTAGTTCTGAATTTGCCATATTATGACGCTTTGCTGAAATGTCTCTTAGACCCATTGTGCAGATGGCTGGACCTAAAACGTTGCCAGAGTTAAAGGCAACCAGACAGTCATGAATCCAAATTACTATGTGGCATTAAAAGAGTGGTTTAAATTACAGGAAAAAACAGCAAAATTATTCTCTCAGGGCAGAGGAGGTGATCAAGATAAGTAAACTAGATAACAGAAGTTGGTAATATTAGCTTGTGTGGTCAGGGCTGCAAGTTCAGACTCCATGGCCTAATGAACATACTCAAGTTTTGTGATTAAGAATTGTGTGTCAGCATCTTTATAGTTCAGAGAGAAGTGCTTGAAAGTTGTGATAGAACACAAGGCTCTTTCTGACAAACGATAGAATAATGAAGCCAAGCAAGTTGCTAACTGATTAGAATCAAACCAGTATTACATGGCTAATGTTTTAATTTTTTTTTTTTTTTTTTTTTTTTTGCGGTACGCAGGGCCTCTCACTGTTGTGGCCTCTCCTGTTGCAGAGCACAGGCTCCGGACGTGCAGGCTCAGCGGCCATGGCTCACAGGCCCAGCCGCTCGGCGGCATGTAGGATCTTCCCGGACCGGGGCACGAACCCGTGTCCCCTGCATCGGCAGGCGGACTCTCAACCACTGCGCCACCAGGGAAGACCTAATGTTTTAATTTTTATACTAGGATCTGAGCAAACTGAGAGAGGGGCTTTGAAACATTCACTTTTATCTCACTGACGTCTAGCACATTATGTGGTATATACATCAGACTCAATATGTGTTTATAAAATGAATCAATGAAAAGAAAAAATCCTAGATACACTAAAGGGGAAGGTCATGTGAAGATGGAGGCAGAGATTGGAGTGATGCATCTATAAGCCACAGGAATTGCTTGCAGCCACCAGAAGCTAGGAGAAAAGTATGGAATGGATTCTCCCTCAGAATTTCCAGAGGGATCCAACCCTACCAACACCTTGATTTCAGACTTTTGACTCCCGGAAATATGAGAATAGATTTCTATTGTCAGATTGTGCTAATGTGTTATGGCAGCTTAGGAGACGAAAACAGTGGCCTTCTGAATTCCATGTGTGTTCTGAGTTGTTGACTGACTGACCTGAGCCTGTCATTCTCTTCTTATCAAGGTATTCAAGAAATATCCAACTCTACAATCCTTTTATTTACTACTGATTCCATATTGTTCAAGTGTTATTGCTGCTATATAATCTCAGTACTTCTTGAGTCCAGTTCATAGATGAGACAACTCACTATGTTGGTGCAAGCAAATAATTGATTGTTGGTGCACTATAGCACCACTCAGGGATGACTTCATAGGAAAATAGTGAGGGAAATCTCCCCAGTGATCAAATATCTTCAAATCTCCCATGACTACTATCAATGGAGGGAGAAGTGGACAAAGTTAAGGATTCATAGACACATAGTCACTGGTCAGTGACATATCTGTTTGGTCAGAGATAAGGAGGAAATGAGATTGAAGGTCAGAGACAAAGAGTTCTAGAAACAGACATTTTAATGGATGTATGGGAGTGGGTATAAATTGGGTGGAACTTGCTGTTTTGTGTTAATGCCCACTATAGAGCATTTGCTACGGAGAAGCTTTGAACAACTAGGTGATAGGATAACTCGTCTGGTGAAGATCCTCCATCATCTATACTTGGTCACAAAAAGACAAACAACCCAATTTTAAAATGTGCAAAAGGCTTTAACAGACGTTTCTCCAAAGAAGGTATACAAATGGGCCAATAGGAACATATACCTATATCATTAGTCACTAGGGAAATGAAAACCAAAACCTAAATAAATACAACTTCGAACATACTTGGAAGACTATCATTCAAAAAAAGTAAAACAACTAGTGTGGGTGAGGATGTGGAGAAATTGGAACTCTCATACATTGCTAATGGGAATATAAAATGGAACAGCCACTATGCAGAACAATTTGGCAGTTCCTCATAAAGTTTAACATAGAATTAACTTTTGACCTAACAATTCCACTACTATGTATACACCCCAGAAAACTGAAAACAGGAACTTAAACAAATACTTGTATGCCAATGTTTATAGTAGCTTTATTCACAATAGCCAAAGCGTGGAAACAACCTAAGTGTCCATCAACAGGCAAATGGGTAAATAAAACATGGTGTATATATATATATATATATATATATATATATATATACATACATACACAATTGAATGTTATTTAGCCATAAAAAGAAAAAAAAAACCTTCTGATACATGTTATGACAAGGATGAACCTTGAAAACATTATGCCATATGAAATAAGCCAGACATAAAAGGACAAATATTGCATGATTTCTCTTATATGAAATAGCTAGAATAGGCAATTTCATAGAGACAGAAAGTAGCTTAGAGGTTACAAGGGCTTGGTGGAAAGGAATATGTGGAGTTATTCCTTAATATGTAAGCAGTTTCTGTTATTAGGTAATGAAAAATTTTAGAAATAGATCATGGTGATGGTTGCAAAACTTCGTGAACATATTTCATGCCACTGAATTATACAGTGAAAAATGGTTAAAATAGCAAATTTAATGTTATATATATATTTTACCACAATAAAATGAAAACAAGTAGTAAGGAAAAAGAAAGCAATGGGAAAACATTGCTGATTATCTCAGGAAGGGAAAATGAATCTCTCTCAATTATTAATAACTATATATCTGAAATTGGCAATTTTTTTAAGAATGAAATTTATTGCTCTATAAAACCTATGGTTATGCTTTAAACATGGCTCCGAACGTATGGTGTGTACCTGGTGTATACCTAGGGAGCTTGTTACAAATAGAAATTCCTGAACCTTGCCTCCAGATATTTAGATTTAGCAGATGTGAGCTGGAGCTGAAGGTATTGTAATTTAACCAATATTGCAGGTGATTTTGATGAGAGTGATCCACAGACATGCTTTGAGAAACAATGTTATAAATAATGGTTAAGTCCTCAGGCCAGACCACAGAAGCTTATCTCCAAATGTACATGGATTTAGTAATATTTCAGTGACGTCTACCCACCATTTCTAATTCTATTCAATGAAAAAAATGGTGTCTTGATATCCTTTCTATAGTGTTGAATAGGCAATAATAACTTACTAGCTCTGTACATTTCCATATATAAGAAAAGTCACCTCTCTAAGTCAATCACCATTCAAGCACTCTGATTAGTATTCAAAAGACAGATATCTCACCTAGTTTAGAATGCTAGAGAACTTTCAGCATCCACTTGTATTATTATAGGTCATTTGTAAAGCATTTTAAGACAGGGACTTTGCAATACGGATTTCTAGAAAGCTAAAAAGAGCCTGAAGTTTAAGATTGTGTATCTGACTGGGTATATATTGTATAATTTATTATATTTTAGTCAACTTTTATTTATGCATGCTTGGCCTCAGTCATTGGATTGCATAAACTTTGAGGAAAAAACCATGTATGAATTTTGTTGTGTTTCCCATCATACCTAATAATGTTATTGACCCCAGACTTATCAACAGGTATGTCAACAAGCTAATAGGCTTAGTGCAATATAGCTCACAATAGCAAACTAGGTCTCTTTGGATAATATTAGCAGAGCATTAATATGATTAGGATTGCTAGCTGAATTGTCTACCTGAAGGCACAGAGCAGACAAAGGCAACCATTACAAAACTGGCTCCTGGAATATTAGGGAGAAAAAGATAAACAAAAGAAAATAAATGACTAAAAGAAAAATTGATTCTTGAGTAGCACATATGGCTTTTCTTTTCAGTTTTGCTCTATTTTACAATTCACTGTGTATCATTTGACTTTTTTGCTTTACAAAACAACTCAGAAGTATTTAAATCAAAAGACAAAGTAACAGCCTGATTCTGTGTCTTCTGTTTCACAATAAACTTGGTCAGCATTTGACACATCTTAATAAATGTTATATATAGAATGGATTGGCACCAAGCTCCAGCATCTCTGTGTTTGAAATGTGTCATTCTTCCTAAATGAGATTATCTTTTTGTTCAATCAAATTCAGATGTTGTCCCTCATAAGTTTACTTTATCCTTGAACTAATCGAAAACACCAGAGGGTGACAGTAAGCAAGACTCACTTCTTACAGAATCTTATCATTCTAAAAGAAATGTGCAACTATTATGAATTTGAACTAACTCTTCAAAGTTACTGATCTACACTTGAAGTTTATTCATGAAATTCACAAGTACTAGACACAAATAGTTATTTCTTCAATAGCAAGTAGGTGCCTTGAATTCAGATATTGATTATATTAAGGGAATGAAATCAGGATCCTGAGTTCCATTTGTACTTGTGGAACTGGCCTCTATTTCCCTGATAGATCAGATCCTCCTTTGTCCATCACTTTTTTTTTTTACCTGGTCAATAAGACAAAGAGGAATGATATAAATAAAGCAATAATCTAGAGTTAGACTTTGAGCGCCATACCTCCCACATACTTCACCATGTGACTGCACAAGTACTTTATCCTCTGTAAATCTGTCTCAAAAGAAAGATATTAATAATTACTTTACAGTTACTGATAATAATGTACAGTGCTTTTGTAAACAGTAAATGAGATCATGTATGTGAAAATCACTTTGTAAAAGGTCAAATGATAAAGTCAGCCACTGTTGCTATTATTATAATAAGTTTCTGCTTCATAGGGTATTATGAGGATTTACTAAATGGGATAAAGCATCACTTCAGTAATCAAAACCCCTTGAGTTTAACAATGATAACAAAGATAATAGCTAGCATTTGCCACAATCCAAAATGATCTGACCCCTGCTTACCTATCTGACCTGATCTCATTTCCTACTTCTCTTTCCCTCCTCACTTACTATTTTCCATACACATCAATGTCTTTGTTCTTCCTAGAGAACACTAAGATTATTCTTGCCTTATTAGGAACATTACACTGGCTGCTCTCTCTACATGAAATGTTCTTCCTCCAGATGTGTTCATGGCTCTCTGCTTTGACATCTTCCAGGTCTCTGATGAAGTGCTACATCCTTAAGGAAGAAGCCTTTCCAAACAACCTTAAGTAAAAATAGCACACTTCCTGCCTTTATAGCCTCTCCCTAGTCCCTTGTTCTACTTTAGTTTCCACATGGCACTTATATCTGATATTATATGTTTGCTTATGTATTATTTATCTTCCCAATCAGCATAGGACATCTATGAAGGCAAGGATTATTTTCTGCTTTGGTTCACCATTGTTTCACAGAACAGAACAGTGACAGGCATATGGGAAATGCTCCATAAATATTTTGTTGAGTGAATGAATTACATTTATTGAGCTTTATGTGCCAGGGCTTCTTTTACAGATCTCACTGTGTTTAGTATTCACAGTAACCCTATAAAGTAGATACCATCATTTCTATTTTGCAGAAGAGAAAATTTAGGTTTAGGGAGGTTAAATAAGTTGTTTGAGGTCACACAGTAAATAAATACGAAATCTAGTATTTGAACCCAAGTAGTATGACTCTGGTGGCCGTCTTCTTCTTCTTCTTCTCCTTCTCCTTCTCCTCCTCCCCCTCCTCCTTCTCCTTCTCCTTCTTTTTCTTCTGGTACATTACATCCCTAGTACTTGTTTATCTTATAAGTGGAAATCTGTACATTTTGACTGCCTTCATCGAATTTCCCCTCCCCCCATCCCCTACCTCTCGTAATCACACATCTAATCTCTATAAGTTTGTTTGCTTGTTTTTGAAGTATAACTGACTATAACACTATGTTTGTTCCTGTTAAACAACATATTCAATATTCAGATTGATTTAATATTTCTATACAATTCAAAATGATCACCATGATGTCTAGTTACGATCTATCATCATACAAAGATATTATGTAATTATTGACTATATTCCCCACACTGTACATTTTATACTTATGACTCATTTATTTTGCAACTGGAAGTTGTTCCTCTTAATCTCCATCATTTCTTTCTTTCCTCCCTCCACACTCTCCCCTCTGGCAACCACTTGTTTGTTATCTGTATCTATAATTGTTTCTGTTTTGTTATGTTTGTTCATTTGTTTTGTTTTTTATATTCCACACAGAAGTGAAATCATACAGTATTTGTCTTTCTCTGTCTGACTTATTTCACTTATCATAATACCCTCTAGGTCCCTCCATGTTGTCACAAATGCAAGATTTCATTCTTTTTTATATGGCCGAGTAATATTCCATTACACACACACACACACACACACACACACACACCACACCTCTTCCTTATCCATTCATCTATTGATGCTATTGATGCTTCCATATCTTGGCTATTGTAAATAATGCTGCAATTAACATAGGGGTGCATATATCTTTTCTAATTAGAGTTTTTGTTTTCCTCGGATAAATAGCCAGGAGTGGAATTGCTGGAGCATATAGTAGTTCTATTTTTAATGTTTTGAGGAATCTCCATACTGTTTTCCATAGTGGCTGCACCAATTTATATTCCCACCAACAATGCATGAGGCCTCCCTTTTCTCCACATCCTTGCCAACACATGTTTTTTGTTGTCTTTTTGATAATAGTTTTTCTGAAAAGTACGGGGTGATATCTCATTGTGGTTTTGATGTGCATTTTCCAGATGATTAGTGACGTTGAGTATTTGTATGTCTTCTTTGGAAAAATGTGTATTCAGGTCCTCTGTCCATTTTTTAATTGAATTGTTTGTTTTTTGATGTTGAGTTGTATTAGTTCTTTGTATATTTTTGATATTAACCCCATATTGATATATCATTTGCAAATATCTCCTCCCATTCAGTAGGTAGCCTTTTTGTTTTGTTGATCATTTCCTTCACTGTATAAAAGGGTTTAGTTTGATCTAGTCCCATTTATTTTTGCTTTTCTTTCCTTTGCCAGAGGAGACATAGCCAAAACAATATTACCAAGACCAATGTCAAAGAACTTATTGCCTACATTTTCTTCTAAAAGTTTTATGGTTTCAGGTCTTACATTTAAGTCTTTAATCCATTTTGAGTTCAGTTTTGTGCATGGTATGAGAGAGTATTCCAGTTTAATTCTTTTGTGTATAGCTGTCCAGTTTTCCCAGCACCATTTATTGAAAAGGCTGTCTTTTCCCCATTGTGTATTCTTGCCTCCTTTGTCACAGTTTAATTGCCCATGTAAGTGTAGTTTTGCTTTTGGGATATCTATTCTGTTCTATTGATCTATGTGTCTTTTTTTGTGCAAGTACCACATTGTTTTGATTACTATAGCTTTGTAGCATAGTTTGAAATCAGGATGTGTGATATCTCCAGCTATGTTCTTCTTTCTCAAGATAGTTTTTGGCTTCTCAGTGTCTCTTGTGTTTCCATACAAATTTTAATAATAATCATTCTAGTTCTGTAAAAAATGTCAGTCTGTAGATTGCCTTGGGTAGTATGATCATTTTAACAATATTAATTCTTCCAATCTATAAACACAGTATAGCTTTCCAACCGTTTGTGTCACCTTCAGTTTCTTTCATCAATGTCTTACAGTTTTCTGACTACAGATCTTTTACCTCCTTAGTTAGATTTATTCCTAGGTATTTTATTCTTTTTGACGTGATTATAAATTAGATTGCTTTCTAGTGGCTTTATTCTTAATACTCTAGTACCTCTAGAGTTTATTTATTGAGCACTTACTATGTACCAAGCCCTGTGTTAAATGTTTTATGTACATAATTACATTTAGTCCTCATTCCTGTTTTTACAAAGGAAGAGCTTGAAGTTAAGAGAGGTTGAGTGATATGCCCCAATCACACAAATTGTAATGGATTATCCTTTATGAAATACCTAAATAGGGACGATGAAATTGACTTCTCATTTCAGAGGATAATAGAAGAAATAAGCGAGTAGTGAGACATTTTAATTCTCTGGCCCTGTGATATCTCTTTTCTAAAGCCGTATTTTTCACGTCTTTTGGCCAGTGTTAAAAGTATTACAAGCATTCCCTTTTCTCCATATTCTCATCAACACTTGGTGTCTTGCTTTTTTGATAATAACCATCCTAACAGGTGTGAGGTGATATCTATTGTGGTTTTAATTTTCATTTCCCTGATGATTAATGATATTGAACATCTTTTCCTATAACTGTTGGTCATTTGTTTGTCCTCTTTGGAGAAATATCTATTCAGGTCCTTTGCCTATTTTATTTGGGTTATTTGTTTTTTCAGTACTGAGTTGTAGGAGTTCCTTATGTATTTTGGACATTAATCCTTTATCAGATAAGTGGTTTGCAAATATCTTCTCCCATTCTGTAGGTTGCCTTCTATATACACTGTTGGTGGGAATGTAAATTAGTGCAGTCACTATGGAAAAAAGTATGGAGGTTTCTCAAAAAATTAAAAATAGAATTACCATATAATCTAGTAATCCCATTTCTGGGTATATATACAAAGGAATTGAAATCACGATCTCGAAGAGATATCTGTACACCCATGTTCATTGCACCATTATTCGCAATAGCCAAGACATGAAAGCAACCATAATGTCCATCAGTGGATGACCTCACTTATATAAGAACTATAAAATAATCAAATTCATAGAAACAGGGAGTAGAATTCTGGTTATTAGGGGCTGAGGGTAGGAGAAAATGGGGATGTGTTAACCAAAATGTACAAATTTCAGTAATGAAAGTCCTAGAGATTTACTCTACTGCATAGTGCCTATAGTTAATAATACTGTATTGTAAGCTTAAAATTTACTAAAAAAGTAGATCTTATGCTGAGTGTTATTATTCCAAAAAAGTAAAGAAGGCAGGAGAAAATTTTTGGAGGTGATGGATATGTTTATGCCAGTGATTGTGGTGATGGTTTCATGGGTACATATTTAACTCTAAACTCATCAAGTTGTACACATTAAATATGTACAGCTTTTAAAAATATCAATCATATTTCAATAAAGTGTTTTTTTAAAAAATAGGACTAATAAAGTTTGAACTGCAGTCTTACAAATATATACTCCTATTCATAAGGGTGGCAAAAGTGATCCCACTGCTCATGTCAAACAGCTAGTTAACTGTAGCACTGAAACTATAACTCGGATCTTTGTACTCCTAACTTAATTTCTAATTCCATTGCACTTTGTCCTCATTAATACCTTGCTTTAATCAGCTGAGCTAATTGGAAACAAAGACTTATGTGTGTTTTAACCTGTTTTAACACCACCTTTTATAATTTCAAATAAATTTCAATCAATCATCTCTCCTGCTATATATAGTTTACATATTCTTTTTATTCACAACTATTTCACCCAGAGAGTTAGATGTTTGTATATCTATTTAAGAACAAGATTTTTGAGGGCAGAAACCATGGGCAGTCTTTATTATATGACTTTAAGGATTCAAAAAGAGCTATGCACTATCTGGATACTGAGTAGCTACTGGATCATTTATGTTAGTTGCTTTAACCTGAGCTTGCAGCCCAATAAAAGAAAGATTCCACAGAAACACAGGGTATTCAGAGAAAACAAAAAACACATAAAGGCTTGGATACATATTAACACACACACACAGAATTCCACAGCATTTAAATTTATCCTTATTATCTTGGCTTGTACAGTTTTCCTTTTACCAAGGGATCTCCCCCAACAGTCGTTCATGATAAACAACAAGTATCATGGGCATTCCACTCTGGCTTTTGCCAAAAGGAAAATGAATAATCCAGTGTTTGTTTAGCTACAGGGACAGGCATGTTTTGCTATTAGCAGAGAGAACCTTGGCTGAATTAGTGAGTACCAACTGACTCCATTCCACTAAGCACAAATGGGAATCTTCTCTATTGTCTGGTCGCCAGACAAATATCTGCACTTATGCAAGTACATTTCCATATTCAGAAGGAAAGGGTATTATGTGGGATACTTGCCATTTTTCAGTAATTATGAAAGAAATAATCTCTGCAGGGCCCAGTATAATTAAAACTTTTGTTTAAAAAAAAGGTATGATTAATCTACACTTATTTCAAAGCTAAGTGCTGTTTTTTCTTGGACCACTGATCTGATTTTCACAAGTAAAAAATGAGCCTCAACCTTTACAACACTGGTATTTCTTTCTGGTTGGGAAGAATATTAACAGTATGAAGTTAAACTTCTCTCAGAGAAAAATGGAGTTTTTAAATAAATCTGTTTCCAGACAGATGGTGAGAAAAGAAAAACTTTGTTCCCACTGTTTTTGCTACTAGTTTCCTACAATTTCACCTATTCTATGTGGTCAACATCAAATGAACGGATATTGTATATGAATACACTGTTTGATGGCAAGGAGCTGATAATCCATTTAGCAGAAGGACACATGCTCAAAAACACCTAGACTGAATATTGCTTTTCATAACCTTACTTGATAACCTTAACTTTGCCTAAGGTTACTAAGGGCAGAGTAATCAATATTCACTCAATATCCACTGAGCTAATACACTTTATGAGGCAAAAGAGTAATTTATAATTGATATTCAATGGAAAAAGTCAGAGAGGGCTTCTTGGAGGAAATAGCTAAATTTTGTGAGCTGAATTTTAAAGGCATTCAGAGACAATGCATCAGCTGAGAGAGGGCATTCCAAGTAGAGAAACATTAATTTCCCTATAATAGAGGAGGGTCCATTTAGAGAGAGTGATGAAAAATGATGATGATGATCAAGGATTGCAAGATGATAGAGATCCCTAAAGGTCAGGCAAAGGAATGTACATTTGCTAATAAAAGCCATAAGAAAGTACTTTAGTTTTATGAGGAAGGGAGTAATATAATAAAGCCAAGCCAGGCTACAAAGTGGTAGAGCATACTGGTAAAGATAATAGGATCTGAAGCTCAGTTTCCTGTGTTTCAATTCTGACTCTTCCACTTGCTAGTAACTTTGTGTAAGCTATTGAACTTCTATGTTTCTCATTTTCCTCAACAGTAAAATAGATCTAATAATTGTGCCAACTTCACAGAGTTGATATGAACATTTGATGATTTCATGCAAGTAAAATGATTAGGGTAGTGCCTTACACAGAGTAACCATTCAATAAATGTAAATGTTATCTTCTTTGTGAAACAGAGGCAGGCACTTTATCCCTGGGCCATTTCTCAATCTAGCTATCCTCATTGTTTTTATACCTTTTAATTTAAATCTTGTTCTTCATACAAACAAACCAGTTTGCTCATCCTTACTATTCAGACTTTGAAAATTTTATCTCCGCATGTCATAGACTATTCTTTTTCACCAATTCACATTCCTACTCTAGGTACAATCCTTACCTCACATGGCCTTCCTTCACTAATCCCACACAAATGTTACCACTCCTTCAGCTTTCTTTCTATGACACAAGTGCTCCAGTCAACTTTCCTTGTTTTACTGTGATTCTCTTGCAGATTCAGTCCTTTCTCCCCTCCACTGAAAATCATCCTCCAAAGATGTCTAACTTGACCAAGAATAGAAGCCAGAATTCATCAGTGTCATCCACCCAAATTTATAATTTTTTTCTTCACAATCTGAATGTATTGCTATAACGTTTCTCTATTGCTGATTAGTCAAAGGGAAGGACAAAGCTTTCTGGAAGCAATGAATAAATACTGAGTACTTACAATATGTAGACATTGAAGTCCAACTGTCTAGGTTTGTATCCTGACTATTCTGTTTACTTAGCATCCTTAGGCAATGCTGTTAATATTTCTGAGCTTAGGTTTCCTCACCTATAAAATGGAAAACTGAGTAGTAATCACCTCACAGGATGGTTTAGAAAATTAAATATGGCAATGAATTTAAAGGGTTTAGCACAGTGCCTGGTATGTAGAAATAATTAATAAATGGTAACTATATTATAATGACTATTATTTCATTTAGTCATAACCAAAACATGGGAGAAATTATTATCTCCATTTTGTAGAACAGGATATAAGCTTAGAGAAGTATAAAAGACCTTGTTCAAAGCAACAGAGCTAATAAATGGCAGAATTTAGATTTCAACTGAATTTGCTATGCTACTGTTTCACTGCATTTTATCCTGTGATTTTTCTGCATTTCCATAACCTTTTAGGTATTTAGAAGGGCAGAGTATTACTTTTTGTCAATTCAATTAATAACACATTTTTTTCTTTACTTAGTGTTGTAGAATGACCAGCCATGGACAAAACCATCTGGGTCTTGCCTCTGGGTGCCTTACAGAATGAGATGTCTTTAATGAAAACCTGTAGGTGACTGAGAAAGACTTATCATATGCAAATAGCACTGCATCACTGAGGGAGAGCCCTGACTTCTTGTTTCCCAGAGAAATCCTGAAATGAGTATCAAGGTTTTATTTATTTGCATTTAATTTTGTATATTACCAGTAGGTGTCCCTAATTCTAAGAACATATAGTAAAGCAATTAATGTAACCTCCAAAAACTGGGCTTAAAACTCAACATTCAGTGTATAGCCTGTAGGAAATTCACAGCACTGCTAAATCAATTACCGGAAACCAGTACTTCCCCAAAGCATGTGTGGCAGAACACTGATATAACAAGAAGCTACTTGACAAACAGCATCCAGTGGTCAAGTAAGGTTGTGAAGCACTGCACGCTATATTTCCTAGCCCCTTCTAGGAAATTCACAAAATTGTATTAGTTAAGGTTCTTTGGGTTGCAAATAACAGAAATCAATTTGAGCTAGAATAAGCCTAAAATGGACTTTATTGGAAGGATACTATGGTAATTCACAGAAATCAAAAGAACTGTTGAATGATGGAACCTCAGTAAGAGTAACTACTGAACATCTCAGCAGCAAGAATTCACAGAACTTCCCAAACGTACATCCTGACACCAGTGCTGGACAGGATGCATAAAATCCTCTTGGAAATCTTAGAACTACAGTGCTTGGCATATAGTGCATGGCAAGTCTTCAGTAATTCTGAGCTACCTTTATTAAACATTTGCTGTATAAATTAGGTATAAAACATTGCGATTAGAGATCTTGGGGCACAAGAATCAGTGTTTTTGCATAACTTCCATGTGAGGGTGAAGTGGAGTCAGACTTAGAAACCACTTCTTATGGACCACTTAAGTGACACAAACACCAGTGATGCCCTGCCTCCGTATCTCTCAGCTCAAAATTCTATGAGGACAATTACTTTTATTGGGCTCTTGAAGTTTTAATATTTTATTTCCTTGACCAATCAGCCAAGTTCAGAGAATCAGAACATATGTGACTGCAGAGGACATATTTCTGAGTAATAGGGGCAGTTCCCATAGGAGGGGAAATTTTTGTGAACTGGGTAACCACCCCACGAATTGTCAGCTTTTAAAAAGATTCAGAGAGGTGCCTTTAAAAAAATATATGCTTAATTTCATCGAATTGGGCTTTGCCTAAACTCATTCTACCACAAAATCACATTTTTGCCCAACATTTAATAATCTCATTTGGAACCAGAAATCTGTACCACACACATTAGGAAATGTTGAGTTAGAAAGTTATTAAATTAATGCTATTATGGCCCTCCTCATTTCACTAGATTTGTGCCTTACCTGAATTTCAACTGCTACTCCCATAGTTTCTATTTTGATATGACACAGGGTATGTCTATATTTCACAATTCCAAAAGGCTATTTCTGTCTCAGGTCACTATGCCATGAGACGCTCTGTAACAAAAAACACAATGAAGTTCTATATACTTGAATTAAGATTAGCAAACATTGCATATATACACTTTGGAAATTTCACAATGTGCTTAAGCCTACAAATGACTGAGAAGACTCTTAGCAAAGATTATTCTTCAAGCTTGTTTAACCTAACATTTCCCCAATTTATTTCTTGACAGGAACTCCTGTGAATGAAACCTACTTCAGCCACATGCAGGAGAAGAGTGGAAGACTCGTAATAACAAATCCAGTTTTTCCTACTTTTCTTCTATGTTGCCTCTGAATATCTTTCTGGTCTAGGAAAAACAATCATCTTAGAATAGCCCCACAGAGTTTCTGGTCTGACACTGACCCTGGTCAGCTATTACTTTAGGCATCTTTTTCTAACTCATTCTGCCTTTTCTTCTATTATAAGGAGAACAAAGGTTATACCACATTCTTCTGAACCAGTTAAATATTGTGTCACAAGCACCTGATATGAAAGTCATGTTCAGATTGAAAATCTGGTTCCTTGCAATTGTACAACAAAAACAACTTCTGTTTTATTTTACAGCATTTAAAAACGTTTTCACTGAAATGCAAAATTGAGCAAGCCACAAAAATTGGATTAACAACAAATCAAAGAATGCCTGGAGCAACTCATAGGTTATATATTTATCTTATGCATCAGCCTCTCTGCTGTCTGCCTTTAATGGATAATATTACCTAAAGCCTTTTTATGTACTTCAAACAATAAACAAACATGTGACAACAGGTGTGTTCACCTACAGAATTCACATCTGCATTTGACATGGCTGCCCTTGAGTTTCACACGTTTACAGTACCAAGTTACTGTGCCGCTTAGCATGGGGGTGACTTGGATAAGCTTTGAAGTTGAGCAGTTAGTACTATCCCTAAAGAGAGAGCTATCTGGGTCTTCCTCAAACATTTTCCATTGCAGTTTTCAGAGAAAGAACATGGCTGTGATAGTCACAAGAAATAGGGAAGATAAAAATATCAAAGCAATATTGAGACTAAGCTTCCTGATATTGCCTCCTGTTCAGCAATGCTTGGCCAAAAGGAAAACAAATATAAGTCAAGCTAGGGCCTAATAGGCATTTGACTACTGTTATTTTATATAAGGTCAGAAATGAAACACAAAGACCCAGCTCAAGCTGTCTGCCACCTGTTTGGGTCTGGCTACATGAAGCTGCCACAAATTCCCTGGTGGCTCCTCTTCCCAACTACCTAATGGGTTAACCAGCCATCTGTATCTCCTGCCATCACTAATCAGGGAGGTACACACATCTATTGTCCTGGAGCTTCAGGGTTCTTAGAGCATTTGGGTTCTTGCTGATGGCTTATTGCTTAAGGAAAGCTAGCCTGGTTCACAGAAACTTTCTGAAACCCTCCTTTCCACTCCTTCTGTGACCCTGTGACAGCTTTCCAGTTCATTCCACCCTTCAATGGTCCCTCCTTCGATTTCCATTTAATCATTAAAATCATCATCATCAAGCTGTCTTTCTCCTGGACTCCATCTGCTTTTGCTTTCAAATTCCACATGCTCTGGGACAAAGCACCCCTGAGAATTCCATCTATTTTTCAGTCTTCAAAACTTGGGTTTGGCAGTTGCTGGCTCTTAATAGGGGGGAAACCCCAGCTGTTTGGTCCCGAAGAGGGAAACTGTACACATGCACAGTCACAATTAGGCAACAGAAAGGAAGAAAAAGAGAGAGGAAAAAAAAGGGACAAAGTAAAGAAAAGAAAGAAAGAAAGTAAGAAAGAGATAATGAGTACATTGGGGGAGGGGAGATGTTTGTCTTAATGAAACCTGTTCATAATTTCAGAAAAGAGAAATGAAACGCAATAGGGTGTGTTCCAGATTTGTTTATTTTCATTATTTTTCTTGTTTTAACTCATAGATGATAACCCCTTACATCTAATTATTAAATATCCACAGCAATATACCTAAAATACCATGTTTGCCTCACAATACAACCTTTCCTTTATGTGATAAATTCCATTATGTGATAAACTTAATCTCTTAAATGTCTTTCTAACATTCTTTAATTATAAGAATTAAGCCCGAACTTTGGTTATAAACACTGTGGCAATGCAACTCTTATTTCTCTTGTACAAAAAGAAAGGCAGTGCCCATGTTGTATGTGAAAGTCTTTTACCTGGAGAAAAGAAAAGAATGTTTTGATTATAGTAATTCAGTCTTTCATTAGTACTATTCAGTTTTGCTACTGTTCCTCATTCCAATATTCAGAAACTAAGCAGTCTTAATTATTAACTGTCACATGTCCGCAATGCATGTCAAACAGTAAATTAAGTGTCTTAACAGTCCCTCAACCCTGCTGTTTTCTATCTCTCTATTTCTTTAGAACTTATCACTGACACCTAGGTGACTCAGACAAGAAGAGTCTAAATGAAACAGCAAATGATAGTTATTGTGGAAAGTGAATAAATACCAGGTGATGAATTTGAATAATATAAGGACAATAATACAGATGAAAAGAATCTTGAGAGCTGTGAAATAATTTGGGTAAAAGAAAAAGTTCAGGCTTTATCTAAACCAATGATTTAATATTGGTAGCAGTTAAAATCATAATTAAATTATTCACTCCTTTTATTTTTCCTGCTTACCTTTCTAGTCACTTACACATGTGCTTTCCCCAGATTCCTTTTGAGGAGGCAATCATAAAGATTATTCCAGAGGGCCTCCTTCTTACCTAGACAGTCTTTCCTTACTGAAATTTTCAGCTCAAATTTCCCAACTGGTTTTCAAGCACACATTTGGCATCAATGATTCTGGTTAGAAAAAGTAAACTATTCTGTTTTTGAAAGTCTGCCTGCCTCAGAGCAAATCAGTATTAATAAATGCAGCAAATATATATAGATATTTTTAAGTCCACTTCTTAGTCACAAAATATAGCAACTAGTAAACATATATATGCGATACTCTCTGGGGACTTTAAGAAAAGTTTGAACATGATGGCAATTTACCAAGAGACTGTCAACAAATCTATGGAAAATATGTGAGCTCATGAGTAACATAAAATATGTATATTAAAATAATGAAATATAATTCTTCTCTTAGCAAATTAGCAATTATTTAAGATAATGAAAATGCTCAATGCTTGCAAAGGTGTGTGGGAACAGTCTTCTTTATGTATTGTAAGTGGAAGTGAATTTGGTAAAACACTTTGGGAAAGCAATTTGAAAATAAGTATTAGGCTTCTTAAAAACAATATTACTATGACTCAGTAAGTTCACCTCTAGGACACAATGCTTCAGAAATCATCCGGAGCACAATCTATTTTATGCACAGTGATGATCATCAGAGTGTAGTTGTATAATAGTGAAAAACTGGAAGCAACTGATAGAATTGTTTCATAATCTATGATGCCATCCACCGAATGAAATATTGTGCAGCCACTGTAAATCATGTTTTTGAAGACTTAGAAACATGTGTGCATAATATAGTATTAAATGGAAAAATAATACAAATGAGTACATTTATACTGTATAATTAAGGCAATGTTAAAAAAAAATGTATTTACATAGAGAACAGAGGTGTGGTTTCCAAGGGGTTGAGGAGGGATGGAGTGGGAGTTTGGGGTTAGCAGATGCAACTATTATATATAGAATGGATAAACAACAAGCTCCCACCATATATTCAATATCTTGTGATAAACCATAATGGAAAAGAATATGAAAAAGAATGTATATACATGTATAACTGAATCACTTTGCTGTGCAGCAGAAATTAACACGACATTGTAAATCAACTATACTTTGATAAAAAAATAAACAACTCTAATAAAAAGACATTCCTTCCCATTGTAAAGACATCAAAATATAATCTTTTTGTTTTTTACAAATGGAAAAAATATCATTAGAGTGGAAAAAGAGACTGGAAAGAAATATACCAAAATTACAATGAGGTAATACATTTATAAGGCTTAGTCTTTAAATACATAATTTGTCACTTCTACTCTTTGAGATCATTTAAAAATACCAATCCATATAATTTTAAATTGCATATAATCTTAAATTTAGTATAATTTATTAAAATTCTTATACAGGAATGACCATCATAATTTTGACACCATTTCTAGTGCATGTGATGTAAATCATGTAAATATAAGATTGAGTTAATCCACCTGAATACATTGCTGTTTAGACATGCTTTTATGATCAGCCCATTATGGACACAGTCTGATATTATTCTACTCAATTTATGATTTATTCTTTGTGTTTTTATGACCCAACATTTCTAATGGTTGAACCTGAAACTGTTAGCGGAAGAGTCTGAAGACCCCTCCTCCCTTGGGCCTCGGTTCTTGGTAAGAACACAAAGGAGAATCTGAGGTCTTACCGGTTGCAAGGGAGTTTATTGAAGATAAGGAGAGAACACCTCAAGAGAGAGGTGGGCCAGGTCAAGGAAGGCAATGGCCCTGAGGGCTGGGGTGTAGTTTTTTTAAGGCAAGGTCGTTGATTGACAGTCTTGGTTGACAGCTATAGGTTATATAACAAGATGCCCAGCTGCACATGTCCTTCCCATAATTCAGTCTGTTCTAATCAGATGTATGTATTCATAGAATATTTATGAACATTTAATGAGCCTAATGGCCACCAAAGGTTATCTATGGACATGATAGCATGAGGTGTGTGCACGTGCCAGAGTGGGGAAAGTCCTTCCTGTCGGCCAGTGGAGGATGTTTCTGGTCCCCTGACCATCTTAGAGTACTGATGGGGGCATATTTGGGGCAGGGTTGGCAAATAGCTTGGTAGGATTAGGCGGCTATTGGACGTTCAGCTGACGGGGCTGCCTCTCATTGCTCATGGCTAACTTCCTGCCTAACATTCCCCCCTCAAGTGTGATCTCTCCAATCAATTCATTGGGGAGCTGGGCATCATTCGCTCTGACTACTTCCTGCAGTCCTGGGATGAAGAGGGGACTTGGGTGTCCATCACTTGCTAACTGTCAATGAGAGGGGCTGGAAACGGCTGTCAATGTCCATCCAAGTGGGAGTCAATGTCCATCCAAGTGGGAGTGGTATGAGGAGGTTTTTGGAGAAGCTAAAGGGTGGTATCCTTGTTGCATCAGGAGTTGGGTTTGTATCTTATTAATCTGGGAGGAAACAAACCAGGATAGTAAGTTGAGGAAGCAAGGAACAAACAGTAGAATTAAGAAAATACATATAAGTGGAATAATTTTGGGCCAGAGCAACTGCAAAAATGTTTCTTTGACTGACTGGAACAAGGACGTCATTGTGGTTATCCTGTTTAAAATTTGATTTGTTTCGAATAGGTTTGTGGTGATTTTTCCCAATCTGCTGATGTAGAAGCAGCATTCTTCTCCTAAGAAAGAACATGTGCCCCTTCTGCCTTGGTTAAAAGGTCAAGCATCCACCGATTTTGGAGTACCATACCTGCCAATGAGTTTATTTGGGTGTGAAGTTCACCCAAAGCGGTGGACATTTTGGGCATGGCCTTGGTTAATTGAGTGTATATATGAATTGAGGTACCCCTTGTTGCCGTTCTGGTGATGCTTATTAGGATAGAGATGAGGGGAATGAAGGTAGGTCCCATTGGTGCCTGCCCTGTTCTGGTTCAGAGATGGACTACTTTATGAGGCATTGGGAAGGATCCATTGACCCAGGTAACATTTGGTATGATGTAACACAGGGAATATTTTCCTTTCCACCTCGGGGCAGGCTCATGTATGCTGAGGTCCCACAGATGAAAAAGTGGGCTTGAGACAGGGGTAAGTTGGTTCCATATGAATAGGAATAGAGTGTAGTTGGGGGATGGGTGTTACTGGCCATTGGGATTCCCAGCCGACTTCCTCAGGGAACAGAGGGTCCAAACTTGCCTGTGTGGATGCTGCAAGCAGCATAGAATTTCAGAAAGTGGGTTTGTTGTCCCCAGACCAGTAATTGTGTGAGAAGTGAGGGGTGACCAGAGATGTTTAGTGAGACCCATCCTGCAGAGATGGAAGTACTATTGGAGTCTATGGTAAAGAGGGGCTTTTTGGCACTTGTATTTTAAAGACCAAAAGGTCGTGATGTTTGGGAGGGCTAGTAGTTTTTTTGTATCATTTAACTTCTGCTTGGATAATTTGGTTGGTTGTGTTCCAATGTTGTTCACTTGTCAGGGGAAGAGTAAGGGTGAAGTTGTGGTTGTATTGTGTGGAGATGTTATCGATGGGGTACCCTTGTGGGTGACCACCCTGAAAGCAGATGGGGTATATGAGAGGCTCGGTTAGGCTTGTTAGGATACGTCTGGGTTGTGGGGTTGATAGATTGATAAGAATGAGATTTAGTCATTCTAGTAGGACTTGAAGAAAGATAGACTCTATATGATCTGACCTGAAGCTTGTGGTCTTATGATGGAGTTGGGCTCTGGGGAAACTGAGACATTGAGTCGTTTCTATTGGCAAGGGTAATATTGTCTGAAGGCTAGTGCCAAAGGTGCACAGCCAGCAGGAGGATAGATTGTGGTCAGTAGCTAGAGTCTGTAAATAGTCCTTTGGGTCTAAGAGACAAGAGAGTTTAGGTTGTATGATGGACCAGAGGAGGGGTAAGATAAGAGTGAGAAAGAGTTTGGGTGGCATTTGATAGAGAATGATGCCTGTCATAGGCCTTGGAAAGACAGGATGACCAAGGCTGAGTACTGCAAGTGTGAGATAGTATTATCCATGGGAGGGCACAGGCTCAGAAGAAGGAAAGGACAATCAAGAGAACAAGACCATTACATGGGCAGTTGGCCGTGTATTTAAAGGGTTAGGTTGTTACTTATCTTTGGTCCTTTTGAAGAGGAATTTAAGGTCTTCAAGTGGCTCACAGGTGTAGGATGTTTGTGTGCCTGAGTCTTCAGGGGGCTGTTTCCAAGGCTTCACCCTGGAATGGTGAATCCAGCTGGAGATTCCTAGAACTTTGATGATTGTAGTTGAGGAAAGGAGGACTGGAAAAGTCCCCTTCCAAATAGGGTCCAGTTGGGACTTAGGAGACCTGTCCTTCCAGGTTCTAATAAGGACCTTTTCCCCAGATTGATATAGTATGGGTGACTGAGGGCTAGGAGGATTGGTTTTAGGCCAAATTCCCTAAGGGCCTGTTGGAACATTGAGAGTTCAGTTACATAAGATTGTAGCCCTAGGGTTGCCCTATCCCTAAGGAGGTCTGATGTTAGGAAAGGACATCCGTATAAGGCTTCATAAGGACTCAGTCCGAGGGGGTCCTTTGGAGTTATTCTACTGTGGAGGAGGGTAATAGGTAAGAGGATTACCCAATCTAAGTTTCCTAGGTTAGCTTTCAGAGAATATTTTTGAGGGATTGATTGGCTCTTTCTACCTTTCCTGAGGATTGGGGCCTCTAGGAGCAATGCAGAGCAAACCTTATGTCGAGGGCTTTGGCAATGGACTGGGTTATAGTGGAAATAAATGAGAATCCATTATCACTTTGAGGGGAGAGGGGAAGGCCAAACCAGGGAATGACTTCTTGCAGAAGTTTATTGGTAACTTCTAGGGCTTTTTCTGTCCTAGTTGGGTAGGCCTCTATCCGTCCTGTGAAGGTGTCTACAAAGACTAGTAAATATTTGTAGCCCCAGGAAGGAGACATCTGGGTGAAATCAATCTGCCAATCTTCCTCAAGGTAAGTTCCATGTCATTGGATGGGTTGGACCAAGGAGGGATATTTATTTCCCTGGAGGTTATTATAGGAACAGGTTGGACAAGAGCTGGATACCTGTTGGATTACTTGATTAAGTCCTTTGCCTTTTAGGACTCTAGATACCAAGGCAGAGAGAGCATCTCTGCTCAGATGTATGAATTCATGGAGGGCCTTTATGAGTTTCCATTGGAGGTTGCCAGGGACAAGAAGAGTCCCATCAGAAGTTTACCATCTGGATGAGTCTAGGTGGAAACCCTTCTGAGCTGCCCATGTCTTTTCTTCCTCCATATAGGTAGGTCGAGGAAGTGACAGTGGGGCAGGGATGAGACTTCCCTGTAATGGGGCTTATTTAGAGGCAGGCTGCTTAGCAGCTTGGTCCGCAAATTGGTTTTCCTTTGTAATGTCAGATGAGTCTCGCTGATGGCCTTTGCAATGAACTATGGTTACCTCTGTAGGCAGGTGGATGGCCCTGAGTAACTGATTAATCTGAGGGCCGTATTTAATAGGGCTGCTTTGGAGGTTAAGTATCCTCTTTCCTTCCAGTTGGCTGCATGGGCATGTAGGATCAAGAAAGCATATTTAAAATCAGTGTAAATTGTGACTCTTTTTCCTTTAGCCAATTCTAATACTCGGGTGAGTGCAATGAGTTCAGCAAGTTGTGTGGATGAGCCCTGAGGCAGAGCCCGGGCCTCAGTGATCTCATGGAGGGACACGAGGGCATATCCACACTTGCGTTTTCTCTCTGTTATATAACTGCTTCCATCGGTGAACCAGACCTCATCGACATTGACCAAAGGTTGATCCAAGAGGTCTGGGCGGGCATGTAAGAAAATTGTCAGGACCTCAGAACAAATATGGGTAGGACATTTTTCCCCCAATATGGGCAACAGCATTGCTGGATTTAGAGTCCTATGAACACTGAAGGATATCTGTGGGTTTCAAATAAAAGGATTTGATATCTGAGGATCCTATTGTCTAAAACCCAGGCTGAGGCCTGGTTATTAAATAAATCTGGTACCTGATGGGCGGTTAGAACCCAAATGGGTGCTCCCAGGGTGATTTTAAGGGCCTCCTCACTTAGGAGGGATAGTGCTCCCAGTGCCCTAACACAGGGGGACCAGCCCTTAGCAGTGGAATCCAGCTGTTCAGAAAGATAGGCTGTGGAGTTTCTCCTAGCTTTTGGGTGAGGACCCTTAAGGCAACGCCCCCTTTTTCCTGGGTGTAAAGTTGGAATGGCTTGGAAGGGTTGGGTAATTCTAAAGGTGGAGCTCTGCAAAGGAGACTTTTTAAGGTTTCTATGGTCTTCTGTTGGGATGGCCCCCATTCAAGGGGAATTTGTTCATCTCTGCCTTTTAGGGCTTCATATAGGGGCTGTACAATGAGACCATAGTTGGGTATCCAAATCCTACAATACCCGGTTAGGCCCAGGAATGCTCGCAGCTGCTTACGGGTGGTGGGAGTCTGTAGGTCGGATATAGCCTTTATACGGTCTGCTGAAAGGCTGCACCTGCCAGGGGTCAATATCATTCCAAGATAGGAAACTTGTTGATGTACTAGCTGAGCCTTAGATTTGGACGCCTTATAACCCCACTCAGCCAGAAAATTATGGACCTGAGTGGCATGTTGAATGGCCTGCAGTTGAGAGGGGGAACAAATCAAGAGGTCATCTACATACTGTATGAAAGTTCCCCCCTCAAGTGTTAGATCTTGTAAATCTCGGGCTAGTACCTGTCCAAAGAGGTCGGGGCTATCCCTAAAGCCCTGGGGCAGAACTGTCCAGGTCAGTTGTTCAGGGGCTCATAGTGGGGATCCCCATTTGAATGCGAACAAGTATTGTGATTCTAGGGCCAACGGGATGCAGAAGAAAGCATCTTTTAAATCTAGGACTGTGAACCAACTGCTATCTGGGGGTACCTTTCCCAAATGTATGTAAGGATTGGGGACCATTGGGTGTAGGTAAATTACTGCCTCGTTAATCCTGGATGAGGTGGTAAGTGCCATCCTTTTTCTTGACCTCTAGTACTGGGGTATTGTAAGGTGAATTTGTGGGGGTAAGGAGCCCATAGGACAGGAATTTGGATATGATGGGTTGAAGTCCCATGTGGGCTTCAGGCCTAAGGGGGTCTTGTGTCTTTCGGGGAAATTTATGTGTGTCCTTTAGAGCTACTGCAACCAACGTTGTGTTTTTAGCTTTTCCTGGGATCCCCTGGTCCCAGGTCAGTGGGTTGACTTGTTGTAGCCAGTCTGGCCCTGAAGGATTTTTGATATCTTTATTAGTTAGGAGAGCTCCTAAGGTTTCCCAGAGGTTGTCCCCTGGATGGGGTCCATGTGACCCTCCTAGGGAGAGAGAGAGTGGCATTCCATTTTGGTAGTAGGACCCTCCCCAGTAATGGGCTAGGACAGTCAGACATATGTAAAAATCTGTGGGAGAATCCAAATCCCTCCCAGACATAGAAGAGGGGTATAGTAAAAGGCCTGCAGAATGGCTTGCCTGTGACTCCCATGATGGTACAGGTCTGTGAGAAGGGTCCAGAGAAAGAAGTCAAGACAGAATAGCTGGCCCCAGTATCAAGTAAGAAGATGATTGACTTACCCACCACATCCATTTGTACCCTCGGCTCCAGTCCAGTCATGTGGATCTGTTGGATTGGGGCCTCCTCAGTCTTGGGCAATCATCTGGGTTGCAGCCTCTGGTCCTCAGTCCCTTTGGATAGAGGGGTAAAGGGCCACCCAGTGTCCTGATTGATGGCATTTATAGCAAGCAGTCTCAGGAGGTTTATCTCGATTGGGGCACTTCTGTGCCCAATGGCCCATCTGGCGACAAATGTGACTTTTGTCTCTTTTGGGCTGTAAAGTCAGTGTCCTTTTGGGGGCAGCTTGGCCCTGTAGGGCAGCCATCATTTGGGCATGCCTGGATTCCTTCCTTCTTTCCTTCTCCTGGGCCTTGGCCTCGGCCTCTTGGTCTTGGTTATAGAAGACCATGGAGGCTGCATTCAGAAGTTCATCTAGGGTGACATTAGGTACTTGAATTCGTTTTTGTAATTTGTGTCTAATATCAGGTGCTGAGTTAAAAATTTATCTTTTATAATAACTTGTCTCTCATAAGAGTCCAGATCTAGGTTGGTATATTTAATGAATGCTTCCCCCAGCCTGTGAAGGAAGGCTGTTAGATTTTCCCCAGGCTCTTGGCTGATTGCTGTTACTTGGGAGTAGTTTATGACTTTATGTTGGGCTGCCTTAAGGCCTGCTTTGATACAGATGATAAAATGATTTCTTTCCCATTGATGTTCTTTGTGATTATAGTCCCATCCAAGATCAGTGCTGGGGACTGCCGTTTCCCCAGTGGGGTATTTAGTATCAGAAAGGTAGAGTCCATCAGCAAATTTTTTTGCCTCTCTTTTAACTCTTTCTATGTCAGTATCAGAGAGTCTGATTTAGAATTATGGTGATGTCTTTCCAGACATGGCTCATTTCATAAGCCATAGTAATATGTTGGAATCCCTTGGTATATTTAGGGGATTGTCTGAAAAGCTACCCAATTCTGCCTTGATCTGTTTTAGTTCTACTATTGAGAAGGGCTTATGGACTAGTTGTGGCCCAAATTTGCCTCCTGGTGCTTCCACCATGGGACAGACTTTAGCTGATGGAGGCAATGGAGGTCCCTTGTAAGGTGATGGGGCAGAACTAGGGGGTGATGTGGCTGGTGAAATTGAGAGATTTTCCTTAGGTAGCAGGGTGGCAAGGTTGGTAAGTTTACAAGTTGTGAGGATGTCCTGGCTGCCCTGTAGGATGAAGGAAAGTTGTACATATGGGATTTCAGACCTTTTGCCCTGCCTTTTGCAAAATAGGCCTAAATGGAGAATGGTGTTATAATTAATGGTCCCATTTAGGGGCCAGGATTCCCCATTCCAAAGGTGATACTGGGACAGACCGTATTACAAAAGAAAATGAGTCTCCTCTTTCGTAGTGTGGCAGGGTTGAATCGCGACCAGTTTTGGAGGATGCATCTCAAGGCTGTCCCCTCGGGGGCTGTTGGTTGGTTTCCCATCTGGAAAATAGTAGGACAATTAGAGAGCCTGGCAAGCCAGGGTCATAATTGGCAGTCTGGCTTAGGGTCCAGCACTACATGGGAGTTGGGGTGGATATCTCTTTCTTGTACCCAACTAAGAATGTCCCACACCCCTGGTGGCCAGTCAGGGTCTGGGGTGTTCCTTATCCCAGTGGGAAAGTGGGGGCTTACCAGAATCTCCGAATTTGGTCTGAAGAGGTAGGCTCAGGTCTTAACGATGGTCGGACGGAGAGAAGATAGGGAGCAAGAGTCTGCTTGACCGATGGAGGATTGAAAGAGAAGGCAGGAGTTGATAAATGAGCAGGTCCTCTGCGCCTGTGCAAAGAAAAGGGAGTGATAGAAATCTGGAGAGAGAAGGTCTTTTACTTACAAAGATCCGAGTCATGGAACCAAAATGTTAGCGGAAGAGAGTCTGGAGACCCCTCCTCCCATGGGCCTCGGTTCTTGGTAAGGATGCAAAGAAGAATCTGAGGTCTCACTTGTTGCAAGAGAGTTTATTGAAGATAAGGAGAGAACAGAGAGAACACCTCAACAGAGAGGTGGGCCAGGCCAAGGAAGGCAATGGCCCCGGAGTGCTAGGGTGTAGAGTTTTTAAGGCAAGGTCGTTGGTTAACAGTCTTGATTGACAGCTGCAGGTTATAAAGCAAGAGGCTCTGCTGCATATGTCCTTCCCATAGTTCAGTCTGTTCTAATCTGATGTATGTATTCATAGAATATTTATGAACATTTAATGAGCTTAATGGCCACCAAAGGTTATCTATGGACATGATAGCGTGAGGTGTGCACATGTGTCAGAGTGGGAACAGTCCCTTCTGTCGGCCAGTGGGGGATTTTTCCAGTCCCCTGACCATTTTGTAGTACTGATGGGGACATGTTTGGGGGGGTGTCGCAAATAGCTTGGTGGGGTTAGGCGGCTATTGGACATTCAGCTGATGGGACCACTGCTTGTTGCTCATGGCTAACTTCCTGCCTAACAAAACCAAGTAGTGTTTTGTTTTGTTTTTTTAAGTTCTTTCTTAACAGTGAGGGCATCTATTTTCTGCATGGAGGTAAAATTATCAGCTAGTTTTTTTGTATAAGTGAAATTAGGTTTCAGATGAGAGAAACCACATCTATTAGCATGACACTAGAACTGATGCTGCAACCTGGAAAAAATAAACTAGTTTGAGTCTCCCCTAAAAGAGAAATTTCACTTTAGATTAAGCCTGGAGTGAATCTGGTGATCCCAGACACTCTAGGACCTTGAAGGAAGAATTAAACTGGTTTTATTACTGTTGGAAGGATTAGAAATGCCATTAGGTTGGCCCAGAGCTTGGTCTGAGCTGAAATTACAGGGGAGCCCTTCAGAAACAGCCAAGTACCAAATAAATCATCAGTTGAATGACTGCAGAGATGATGACTCTCCCCCATCCCCATATGCTCCCCACAAGTTTTATATTTCTTTCCTCTATAAAGCAAGAATTTTGTTGTTTTGTTTCAGCTGATACTGTAGGTCATAAGGTTCATTTAAAAAGATAGTAACTCCCTCTTGCATTGTTCTTTTTCTTTGAAGAAGAAACTATTGACAGGATTTGCCACCAATATATGGTATATGGTACCCAGAAAGACAAGGAGGTACTTACAATACTCTTCATAACTCAACTTGAATCTGAGGCCTTGTGTTTGGCACAATTGGCACAATTTACACTGAGTATGCTTAATTAGCAACCCTATCAACTGTTACAAAGAACAGGGCAATATTACCTCTGCTTCTTGGATGCATACTTGGGATTTGCTCAGAAAGAGCAATCTCAGAATTATAGAAAAGCCGATTTGTTAATTGTAGTGGAGTTTCAGCCAGTTTCAGTTATACCTTGTTGCTCAAGGATGTATTTCACTGAGTGACTTAATGTTGCTTCTGAACCTCCCTGCTTTTAATTACTCCCTCTTCATCTCACTATAACTATTTTTTTGTATGTTCAGTCGCCATTTGCTCTAAGCAATTAACTGACACATTTGAGTTGAACTGTATCTAATAAACACAGCTTATGTATTAGAATGTTTGTGACCTAGGACCTAATTGGCACTATATATAATGTTTATTATGGCTTATAGGACACATCAAGGAAATTTCACACTGTCCAAATCTCACAATTATATAGGTAGTTGAGGGAGAAACCTGTTTAAGAGACTTTAAGTTTGGTTCATGGGGCCTTCCTTGATTTGTTTCTGTCCTTTAATGATCAATGCAGTGCTGTCCAAGTATAATTATTTGGTTACAGCTTTCATTCCCTTATAATTAACTAATACACACCTGCCTAAATCAGTCAAATATATTAATATTTGACAAATATATTTATATTTGACTGATTTATATAGCTTATAGGTGGCTTATACAGAGACTATGTCTAATGAATTTATTGATTAATTCTTTAAGTTCTCTTTATCCAGAAATTTACTAATCAGCATATAGCTATAACATATTCTGAAGTTTATCTACCATTAATCTGAAATACTAGTTTGGTTACCTACAGGATTATTCAGGCCTACCTTACATAATTAAAAATTACCTTTGACTCTCTCTCGCCCTGTCACAGCTCACCCTTCCCCCTCCCCATAACCTCAAGTCCGTTCTCTAGGAGGTCTGCGTCTTTATTCCTGCTTTACCCCTAGGTTCTTCATGACATTTTTTTTCTTAAATTCCATATATATGTGTTAGCATACGGTATTTGTCTTTTTCTTTCTGACTTACTTCACTCTGTATGACAGACTCTAGGTCTATCCACCTCATTACAAATAGCTCAATTTCGTTTCTTTTTATGGCTGAGTAAACAAACGTAGTAAGGTAGATAGCTAGTGGGAAGCAGCCGCATGGCACAGGGATATTGGCTCGGTGCTTTGTGACAGCCTGGAGGGGTGGGATAGGGAGGGTGGGAGGGAGGGAGACGCAAGAGGGAAGACATATGGGAACATATGTTTATGACTGATCCACTTTGTTATAAAGCAGAAACTAACACACCATTGTAAAGCAATTATACCCCAATAAAGATGTTAAAAAAAAAATTACCTTTGACTTTCATACCTCCTCACCCCCTCAATCTTCCAAATAATTTTCTCTCAGAGAATAAAGTAATCTTCTTACTGTGAACTGTTATTATTTTCCCCAGTGGTTTCCCCAATTATCTCTATTCAAAATATCTTTACTGTTATTTTTTTATATACATCATAAGACACAGCCTCTTCTTATCTGTTAAGTCCATCTGTAGCACAGTAAAAATACCATATCAATCAAACTCTATTGAATTGTTATAAAGAAATATAGCAGCATATATGAAAACCTTTCAAAGGGTAGTTTCTTCTGTTCCCTTGGTACTCTCACATGGGTTGTTCTGACATTCTGTACAGTGACATAGTGGCACTTAACTTGATTGGCATCTAACATCACTTGTAGCACAAATGTGAGATTCCAGTCTGCAAGGAATTGGGTTAAAGTACTATGGGATTAAAATGCAGTTTGACTTTTAGCTTTCAACTTGTAATAAAATGGAAAAGAAACATTTATTGTATGGTTTCCATCTTTTTTGCTATTGATATTATTATTTAGCAATAAATTATAGTAAATTAAGTATATATATATATATATATCCAGTATATAAATGTAACTTGAGTAATACATAAAAATTAAAGTATGTAGGTTTTAACCACCTACTGCAAAGCACAGAATACAAGACTTTATTTTTGAATTATTTCAATGCTTCTAAGAAGGACAAATGACATTAACCTATAACAGTCAAGTTTATGGGGTTTAGAATCATAAAATCACAGAAGAAAAATATGTGTTTTTCGTTAATTGTCCTACAAAATCTACAAGTATTAACTCTTTCCCAACCACACACGGTGGGCAGAATCCAGTGATTCTGAGCTTCTCATATGCATGTGTCTCAGATTCATTGCTTTTCCTCACTAGATGATTTTAATGATTTTTATGTAATACCTGAGGGGTACCAGAGGCTAGGGGGTGGGGAAATGGGAAGATATTGGTCAAAGGGTACAAACTTTCAATTATAAGACAAATAAGTTCTAGGGGTCTAATGTACAGCATGGTGATTAAAGCTAATAACACTGTATTATATACTTGAAAACTGCTACAAGAGTAGATCTTAAATGTTCTCACCACAAAAAAGAAATAGTAATTATGTGATGGGATGGAGGTGTTAGCTAAAACTATGGTGGTAATCATTTTGCAATATATAAATGTATCAAATCAAGATGCTATACACCTTAAACTTACACAATGTTATATGGCAATTACATCTCGATAAAGCTGAAAAAAATAGTGATATTTACTTGAAAGAAAAACCCAAATATGTTTTATACACTCTATGTATATGTTTCAGTTACATTTTTAAAATCTAAAACCAAAAAATAATACCTGAAATCCATAGTGGATATCTGGCATAGATAGTCCTTGTTTATAGAGAAGAGAAGTACCTGCTCATAATGTCCCCCAAACCCATTAAAATTGTGAGGGGAGGGCAGAGGGAAAGGAATTATTCAAAATGTTAACTTAGTTAGTTGATAACTTTTGTGGAGGGTGGAGATAAGTTTGTAGATATAACAAAAGAATGAATTGGGATATAAAAAAGATGAAATGCTTTGTGGACATTCTTGGAACAACCTGTAAATCACTGCCACTTGACTCCCATGTATATTTGTTACTTCAGTGGATATGTTAATCTGCAGTTTACACAGGTTAAGTTAGTTTAATAACAATTGTACAAAATTATATATCTGGATTGATTAATTCATACACATACACATAAATAGTGACCACAGTAAAAAGAAACATTCTTAATATCCCAGCATGTGACTATTTACTGTATCATGACTCATCAGTATTGATTTTCTGAGGGCAGCCAGTTTTAAAACATAGCAACCTCACTAAGAAAACCTAACAGAGAAGCAAGAAAACATAACCACAATCCTTCATACAATTTCTAATATGAGAAATTACTTCTTTTCTTTTCTTAGTATGGATGTCAATCTCAGTCTGAGGTTTAGGACTAATTGGATACTGTTTCTAGGATCTCTTGGGAGAAAATTCTTTTTGTTCATAACTTGTATTCAAAAGGTCACAAAAGTCTCAGGGCCTTTGTAAGATACACTGATCATTTCTAGTTTTTTTTGTTAGACCACTTAATCATTTCAGGGCAATGCTTATAAGATCATAAATTAAATTATGTTGACATAACAGCATTATTGATGACTTTGCTTAAAGTACACCAGGAAAATTTTGAGTGAAGAAAATGATCCTCTGATCCCTCCTCTGGATGTCACCCAGTGACATATTCCACTAGACAATCTTGTCTCTCTGGGGCATGATCAGGCTCCATCTAAGATACCACATAATGTTGCCAAAGACTGAAGCTGGCAATAACTCATGCAGAACCAATTCAACCAGGATTCATGAAGCAACCAGTGTTTTTTGTTAAGTCTGTGGAAAATGTTAAACCTAATATTTAACTTTTGACATTTTCCAAGAGTTATGTTCATAAGTGTAGTGCATTTATTTTAAACAAATATATGTGTATGTGTCTGTGTGTATGTATGTGTGCACGTGTTCCCATCAACCAGATCTACCTAAAAATACGCTTAGTCAAATGAAATTGCAAATTGTTGGGAAAACTTAGGGTAGAAGTTGTATATTCATTTGCTTTTGTGCTTTATGATATACATATCTCCACACAAATTCAACTCCCCATCAGTCAAAGCAAACATTAGCTGGGGCACATGCCCAGCACTATCCTCTCATCTGGCCCAACCCTTACTAATGTTGAAACTTCTGACCCCGCTTTCCTTTCTCTAAAGATCCACGTTATATGCACTCTTTCTCTTCATGACCTGTATATATTGATTAAATTGAAAAAAACAAAACAGGAAGAGTTTTCTGCAAAGACAATATTCATTTGTATTATAGGTATGAGTGGGGCAGGTATCAAGGGCTAATATTAGAATTGAATAATTATATGTATTCATTTTAATTTCAGGAGGGTTTCAATCAAGAGCCAGTTATATTCCTGTTACTTTGCAACAGCATATGCTGTCTGCATTAACAATCGGTATTTTTCTTCGTGAATGCACTGATTCATTCCACAGACATGTTATTGTATACTTACTGTTGTCTAACTTTTATCTACTAGGCACTGTTTTGGACTCTAAGAATATAACAGGAAAGCAGCAAGACATGGCCCCTGCCCTTAAGGAGACAGTATAAAGCAATGGCTAAGAGGCTACATTCTGGAGTTGGTTCAAATTCTGTCTCTACCACTCACTGGCTATGTAGTCTTGAGAAAGATATTTAACCTCTATGTGTCTCAGTTTGCTCATCTGTAAAATGGATTGATAAGAGTTATCATTGTTTTGTTTTGAGGGGTAAAAAATATAAAATATGTAAAGTACTTATAATAGTGCCTGGCCCATAGTATAAATTCAGTAAAGAGTAGTTATTATTTTTATTGTGGAGGAAGCTTACCATTAGTCAAGAAGGAAGATGTGAAAACAGATAAATGCAACACAATGTGATATATACTAAACTAGAAAAGTCAAAGTTACTGTGAAAGCCACAGGATACATAATTTAATTTGGTGTACCCTGGAAGGCTTCCCAAAGGAAGTGATATTGAAGTTGGGACCTTTGGAGGATGAGAAATTAGCTAGATAGGGAGGCACTGGGAATGCAGGGGACACTATGGTTTCCACAGAAGAAAAAGACCAGAGAAAGAGAAGAACATATTCATTCAGGAACCGAATGCCTTGAAAGTGCAAAATTTTTTGTTATCACAACTGAACCATACTTATGTTTTTTTTATGATATCGTGCTTAGGTGGTTCCTTGTCCTTAAACAGCATGGAAGTCAAAGGAATCCAACAATTAAAAGACTTTATCCCCCAAACAGTTATTCCTCTCCCAAACCCCCTCCTTTTAAAAAAATAACATCAGACCTCTATTTAAAAGACTGTTATTGGGGCTTCCCTGGTGGCGCAGTGGTTGAGAGTCCGCTTGCCGATGCAGGGGATGTGGGTTCGTGCCCTGGTCCAGGAAGATCCCACATGCCGTGGAGTGGCTGGGACCGTGAGCCATGGCCGCTGAGTCTGCGCGTCCGGAGCCTGTGCTCCGCAACGGGAGAGGCCACAACAGTGAGAAGCCCGCGTACCAAAAAAAAAAAAAAAAAAAAAAAAAAAAAGGCTGTTATTGGACTCATTTAAAAAATCCCATTTACAAATGTACCCATACTATTTCTATAGCCACTACATTATTCACCTAAGAACTTGCATCAACCCCATACCTACACAGAGATCTTATACTTGCCTCGATATGTTCACAGACTTTAAATCTAGCTGCTGCCAGTCAGAACGCTAGGATCCAAGATGCATAATTTGCATAGAACAATTTTTACTGAAAAAAAAGTAATTTCATAGATAAGCTTTCCCTACTAAGAGAATCTGATAAAGGGTGAAAATTGTGAAACACTTTCTACAAAAGAAAATATACTTTCTGGTATTTTTCATTTGCTATGAGTTAAAAGGTCTCATTCTGATGTATTGTCCTTCACTCTGGATCTCCATTTTAAAGATCCTACAAAAATGCTAATACTTTCTGGCAGCTTAAGCAGGTCACAGCTCAAATGAGCTCTCTGCAAGGCTCCCATGGGAAAGGGACAGTGTCACATTTCTCCATTTCCAATACATAAGAATTCAAATATTCTGGAAGAAAATGTTTATTGGCAATGGTACTGACAATAACAAAGAAATTGAGAAAATAGTTTATTATTATTAAGTGCATTTAGACAGGAGTTTAATATATTCAGGTCAGATATTCCTGTCCGACTGGAGGTAAAAGGCAAAGTTTTAATTGTTTTAGTAGACCATGAACTGATTTTGTTCAAGAAAACAAGAGAAAGAAGCAATTCTTTCTCTCCACAACCTTACAATGTCATATCCTTCCTTGTCAAAAGTGAGGCAAGTGCTTATTTCATATGCAGTAGGAGAATATACTGAGGAGTGCTCTCATTGAATACCATTGGCCCACTTCATCTTTGAAAGAAATTTTAATTTCAGTGTTAACTGAAATAGTCCTTATTCTATGCCAGAATTTAAGGACAGGTCATAGCATTCATAGATTCAAACAGAGATAAAACAAGAAAGATTCTTGAAGATGCCTTGAAAGATCAAAGAAAGAGTCTGAACATCTACCTTGAGAGACAAATAAATTTCATCAGGATACAATAGGTATAAAATGTGGAATAGTTCAGAAGCTGATTATCCTCAAAATGTGTGAACACATCAAATTCTTTCCAGCATTTTGCGATGAGGGTCATTGGTAAGGTAACCACTCTGGAGCACATAGGAGGAAGATCCCCCATATAAGGAAATGAAGCAAAAACAACTGCATTTCCCAAAACTAAGGACAAGAAAATGCAACAGAATGTAAGATGTGTGCTACAGAAAATTCTAATACTTAACCTGCTTGTACTGCATTTTTAAAGAAGGGCCTTCATACATAGGGCAGAAGAGTTATAAAAAGTCATCCATGTGAATGGAAGTACATCTACAAAGAAAGCTGTTTAAAGGCTTTTGCATGGTATTCAGTGAAAGTGGCTGGTGAATTTGTCAACAGACTGGAAATCTTACAAAACTGTGCCTAAGAGAGACAGAGAAGGAGAGAGAGAGAGAGAGAAAGGGACAAAGCCATGCTGTGATGTGATGTCCCTAAAGTTAAATAATAATAAAAGAGAGAAATAGAAAAAGAAGGAAAGAAAGAAAGAAAGAAAGAAAGAAAGAAAGAAAGAAAGAAAGAAAGAAAGAAAGAAAGAAAGAAAGGAAGGAAGGAAGGAAGAAAACAAAAACTACTCTTTTAAAACAGTTTCTAAAATGTGGAGCATCTCATTGCTCCTCACTTTCAAAACTTAGCCTGCATCAGAATCAAGAGTATATGTATATCTGCCATGCTTACTCCAGCACCTGAATCCATATACTTTTCTCATTCTCAGCATCTATCATAGTGCTGATCACAGGGTGAGTACATAATATCTTCCTAATCATTGCCTAATTAAAACTGATCTTAAAAATATTCATCAAAAATCCAGAAAATATTTTCAATTAAACAAGTCAGGCTACTCAAAAGACCAATCAACACTTCCTACATGCTAAGCATAAGTCTATTACATCTATTAACTTTTTAAAAGTCACAATAATCTTATGAAGTAGGCACTCTTATTATTAAACAAGTGGGAAAACTGAGACCTAGAGGGGTCAAGTAATTTGTCCAAGGTCATACAGATAGTAAGTGGCAAGAGCCAAGATTCACACTAACTGTTTAGCTTCAAAGTCTGAATTCTTATTCTCTGTACCACACTGGGATCCTTTGGGGACTGGAGGTAATCTGGAGTTGAAGTCGTGAGTATCTGTATCAGAAGAAACCTAGAGCAGCCCTAAGCTCAGAGCCCAGAACTCTGGGGTTGGGATAATACCCAAAGGGCTTGTTCAACTAGCCCCGTGCCCTGTCTAAGGATCTGAATTCCTTCCATCAAGAACACAGATCTAACGGAATGCCTTTATGATTGCATCAGCTATTGTATACTTAGACAAACATTTTTATCCCTTAGAAGATTTTCTATACATCCAAGGCAGCTAAGTGACCTGTGATTACTCTGACTGGTCTAACTCTATATTTTGGGGCACTAACAACAACAAAATAATATTCCTCAAATGCACTATTGCATGCAGTTTTAATGAAAGTAAAAAAAACAACACTCAAACCTGTATTAGCTGTGGATTGGCTTCCAGCATTTTCTTTTACCTTATTTTTTTATGTTTATTGAATGACTTTTCCCTTTGTAGACCTGACTGAGAACAACTTGACCATGGAACTCTATTTTACTCACATGAAAATGTCAAGACACGTGAAAAAGCAATAAAAACACAGAAGAAATACTGAGAGAATTTATAAAATAATGTTGGTGGGTGCCTTGTTTCTCTGATGTTCATTGTCTGCACATACAGAAGTAGATTCATGAAAAGCAAAAAGTATATACTTTTAATTTTTCTATACTTTAACAAATAAAGAACAATTTTAGATGCCATTTATCAAAATGTAAACACATAATTCAGCTAATAATCATCAATATTTTCCACTTTTCCTCAGTACTAAGATAGATAAAATGAGTGTCTTCTGCCTTATTCATCTTCAACTCCCCAGCAATTAACACAGTGACTGGCACTCAGTGAATGCTCAATAATTTTCTGCTGAGTTGAACTGTAAAGGTGAAAATCTAGTAGTCATAAAACCTACAGAGTTATGCAGGGAGGCATATAAGCAAGACACTACGGATATTAAATCCAAGTGTACTAGTTATTTACCAAAGATGTCTGTCAAACAATTGAACATGCTTATTGTTTATTCTAATCTACAGTTATTATCCTAGTAGTAACAAACATTTGTCAGTTACCTTCTAGGTGCCAGACCCTGTAGTGGAAATTTAATGTATTTATCTTTTAAGTTTTTCATCAGCCCTGTGATGTAGGTATTACTACCACACAAAGTGAAGTTCAGAGAAGTTACATAACTTGCCCAAGGTCACACAGTTAATACATGGTAGAGTTAGGATAAGAAACCTAAGTCTATAAATATCTCCAAAATCTATACTCTAGCCATCATTTATGCTGCTGTCTGGAATTTCGAGCTGAGCCATGTGTATCAACTTTAAGAAAAACAAGTTTACTGTTTAAACATGCCAATGAGAACTACATTGGAAATATCAAAAGAATAAAATATCAAAGAGAAAATATGAAACATTATGAAAAGGATTTTCCTGTGTCTGGAGATGATTGGGTTGATTATCTATATGTGTGCAACTTTTTCAAAACATGAGGCTTTAAAAATTTAAGGGAACAACTAAAGACTTCTGGAAACAGCTCATTTACTACAGGGTATTTTAAAAAGAATCAGTAATCAGAGGCTATAACTAGAAAAAGACAGAAAGGCTTGACTATAATGTCAAACATAATAAAAGCACCTCCGTGAGTGGTGTCCTTTATTCTCTATATTGTAAAGCTAGTTGCATCCAAAGGCTCCTACTTAACATATCATTGAGGGGCAACATTTTTAGTAAAAGTAAATAAATAGATACTCTGTGTGAGTGTGTGTGTGTGTGTGTACTTTTTGCTACTAGACCGATTTTATAATTTCATTTATGAAATATAAGCATGCTTTTATTTGCTCCCTTTATGCTTTGTTAAACTGAAGGCTAGTGAGGAAAATGTTGAGACGTTTGACTCTTCTGTCGTCTTTTGTTTCTTTCTTAATATGGCAATGCTTTTTTTAAATTAGGTTTTATAAGTTTTGAAGTACTTCAACACCCTTCACCTCAGTTCTTCCTCACAATATCAATAATGATATGGGCAATACGATTTCAGCCATTTTGCAGATGAGGATATTGCAGCAGAAGAAGACTTGTGGCAAAGCAGCATCAGAACCTAGTTTCCTGGCAGCCAGGTCCATTGTTCATTCCTCTAATAAAGCACTGATCTGGACATTTTCATTGGTCCAACCTTCCTGCTTGAGTGTCTGCACTTTCAGTTTCTAGCCCATCTGAGAGGACAATAAATATTGACCATTGTTGAAAAGAGTCACCAAAGAAAAAATAAAGAAAACTCAAAGCAACAAACAAATCTAAACAGACCAAAAAACCAAAAGTCACCCAAATACTTTTGTCATTTTAAACTTATAATTTCTCCATGAGTAAGGCTGAGAGAATCTAGTTCTAAATTTGTCCAGCTACACCTTCCCCCATACCCTCTTTTACACCACTGGCTTTAAGAGCTAGTAACAGGCATTAGAATAATGCCAGGATTAAGGGCTGTGTGAGGATTGGCATAAAGGGATTTGAAAGCTGTGTTTGATGTTCTTTTTTAACATTTTTACAAACTCCTCCCCAAAGCCTTAAACATCAAGTTTCTTATTCCTTACACAAGTACTTGTCTCCAGTAAACCCTGTCCTTTGTTTAATTTTCAAATGCCATTTGGGGAGAATAGAAATTCCTAGGAATCAAAAGGGTATCCACAGCAGAACAAATAGAATCTTCATATCCATGTTGGAATGATCAACAGTGTGTGTGTGCATGTGCACGTGTGTGTGTGTGTGTGTGTGTGTGTATTCCTTAAGCTGGAATTGGTATGTTTAAAGACAATGCTAAAAGCCTTGCAAAACACAAAGAAGCAAACCATCTCTGCAATTATTGGAGGAGATTTGAAATCCATCAAGCACTATTTAATTATATATTTTAAAGTTTCAATTTAAAAACAAATCCAGCAGAATGATGGCATTGTGGGTTTTTTTAATCATTTTTTTGATCAAACTCCTTAACAGATTAGTCTATGAAAGGAACATAATCAATCTGAAATTTCCTGGGATTATTAACCATTTGAAATGCTGAGAGTTTTGTATTGGCCAATCCATCAAACAAAAAGATGCATCTTTAAGGCATGAAGGGGTTACTGATTCCTTGACCCATGATTATTTTCCTATGTGAAAAACACAATTAGCAACAGAGATAAAACACTTCTCTAAACATCCCATAATTCAACTCAAATCAAACTTGATTTGTTTAGAAATCTACTTTTTTTTTCCTGAGGGACTGTGATACAGCTGCTGTAGGATTATCATGAGATTAACAACTTCTGTGAGATTTTCCGATCAGATGTTAGACTTTGTCTGGCAGAGAAAGCACTCTTTGTAGGATAAGCAGTGATTTGTGTGTGGATACTGATGGAAGCAGTCTGTTAGGATTTTGCTTGCCCTCTCAGCTGAGCCAAACATTGGGAACCTTAAATTTCAAGTTCAAAGTTGAAAGTAGTACAGGGTATTCAGCTAAAATTCCCACTGTCAAGGAATGAATTGTCTATATACTTTTTCCTAACCTATCATTTGTTGGCATTTTCTCTGGACTTGCTAATGCAGGATTTCCAGACCCCTTGTTAAGTGGCCTAATATTCAAATTTTCTAAAAGTTCTCAGAAAGATTTTATATATGCCCATAAATAAACCTTGTCAGCGGTTGATTGCATTTTTCATGTTCTCTCTCTTCAGCCTCCTCTACCTCCCAGTGATATACACTAATGCTTTTTCTTGTGTCCAGAAAAGAGCCACTTCTGCTCAACACCACCATCTCCCTGTGGGCACTGCTCTCTCTTTCAGGATTCTTTGTCACATCTGCTTAGTACCACTATTTCATACCATAATTGTGCATGTTCTTTGGATTCCTCAATATTCTTGGATCACCTTATGTTCATTGTAAAACTGGAATCAATGCTTCCCTCCCATGTAAATATTAGAATTTTTCTGTTTATAAATCCTCCAACATTTTTCAAACTGTTTAGTAAAGCTGTTCTTTTATGGTTTTTCCTTACCTACAATGAATCTCCACCATCACCACTACCTTACCCCCCAACATGGCACATAAGATTTAGTTGCTGACTTGAAGAGTCTACAGAAAAATTCAAGTGATAAACACCACATTTTACAGAGGTTCACATGCTCCCAAGTCTTTCTTCTTATAAAACACGTGTTTATATAGTAAGATTTATCTTGTCTTTCAATTGCACAACTTTACAATGATCTCCCTAAATCAGATATTGTAACAGTAGAATATAGTGGGGCTTGGAATCAGACCTACCTGAATTCAAATTCTGGTCTTGCCACTGATTAGTCATTTCACAGTGTTGTGCCAATAATTAAATGATTATATAAGGGTTTTTTTTTCATACTACCTGACACATAGTAAGCACTGAATAAATGGTAGCTAATATTATTGATAGGTATATATTTTTATATTTCTGTTTCTTTGGTTTGACTGTATTATAATTATCTCTTCCATCCTCTTGGAGTTTATTTGGTAGAGTAACAAGATAAGTATTTTACTTTTTTTTCCAAAACATAATGAATTATCCCAGCAGGATATTTTAAAATTCATCTTTATATTTCCAATAATTTATGATTCCTCTTTTACCACATACTCTTTATAAGTTCTAGGGTTTTTTTGTGTTGTCTATTTTATTCCATTGATCTGGTTATTCTTGCACTAGTATCATACTGTTTGAATTATTGATGTTTTAAATAAACTTTAATGACTGATGGCTTTCTCTATTACTCTTTTTTTCCCAATAAGTTCTTTGGTATTCTTGCTTTTCTACTATTCACAATATATCTTAGGATAATTCTGTCACATTTAAAAAAATCTTACTTGTAATTTTATTATAATTATATTAAACTTAAAAATGAATATGAGATAAACTGAAATCTTAACAATTAGTTTTCCCATCTGTCCACTTATGATGTATCTTTTTAAAAACACACTTAGGAACCTGTAGGAGGGGTAGTTGCATTCTGGTCTAGTTCTTCCTATAACTAGCTACATGCCTTTGGATAAATCTCATAATCCTTATGTAATTCCTGCTTTGCAGAGCTCATGGAATTTATATTAAGTTTAAGTGACTTAAATTATGCATAAAAATAGTAAAGAGTTAAATATTCATACAGAAGCACAAAGATATTACTATTAGTAAAAAAGTTAAACTTTGAGGAAAAGGCCAATTTTGCATCAAACGTATTGCTCATCTCAAATAAAGGATCTCTACAGAAAAAGAAAAAAAAAACACTGAAACTCAAAAAAGTAGAGAGATTCAGGGATATCAATATTAACCACTATGAATTTTACCGTAATATCACCTTATGGTGAAGACATTTCACCATGGAATCTGTTCACTGGACCTAGTAAAATCAACCTTATGTTTACATAGATTCTTACAGTTTGAAGGGAATATGAGGTCATCTAATTCAAACTTTCACTAAGTGGAAATGCCTCTCCTCTAATATTTCCAGCAGTAGCAAATTCGCTACTTCATAAGTAATTATTAGAATCCTCATATTTTATAGCTTCCTCATCATAACGATACCTGTCTTTGAGCAGCTTCCATCTATACATAGGTGATAAAGGAATAGGAAGGTGAAGTATCTAATTCCATCTGTCAGGAAGTAAGGAAGGGAGTTCCCAATCAAGCAGTGCATTCCAGAGGAAGTATGTCTTGAACTGAATCTTGGAGAGAGAGAAGTTAAGGAATTCCAGGTTGAAGAACATCACTGAAACTATGACACATTTGGGAACTCTAATAAGTTTGGTTCTGCTGAAGCAAAGCATTATATATAAGAGAGTAGTGGAAGGTGAGGATGGAGAAAGAAGCAAGTAACTGGTATCTGAGAGTCTTCAGTGCTAAGTTGAAGAGTTTAGATTTTATTGACAATGGGAAGTCATTAAAACATTCTTTAAACTCAGCAGTGTTGTCCTAGTTGAAGGGCAATTCCTAAATCCTAAAAGTTCTCACCACAAGGAAAAAATATTACTTTTCTTTTTCTTTTATTTTGTATCTATGTGAGATGATGGATGTTCACTAAACTCATTGTGGTAATCATTTCATGATGTATGTTTCAAATCATTATGCTGTACATTTTAAACTTATAAAGTTCTGAATATTAATTATATCTCAATAAAACTGGAAGAAAAAAACAGAATATATCATCTATATGTTTTCCAGATTGTCACCAATAAGGTTCCCTTACCCTGAACTCATTGTGGTTTGTTTAGGTTTATCCTAAATTGTAATACCCAGAATTAAGTTGATACTTCAGATGAGATTTAATGATGCAAAGTAGGGTGAGAATATTTTATTTTATTAATCTTATAAAAAATTTCTTTTAAATAAGATTCAAATTACGTTTGGTTTATCTTGGAGTTGGAGTGGGGGCAATATATCAGACAATGGAAGCTTTGTTATTATGCACTAACAAAGAACTCCAATATCTCAATGACTTAACACAACAAAAGTTTATTTCTCACTCACATGTAATATGCAATATGGATTGACAGGGAGTAGCCCACTCATCACAGTCACTCAGGGATTCAGGCTGATGTAAACTCCATTACAAAACCTACTTCCATAGTCAACAAGACAGGAAAAAAGAAACTATGCACTGGTCCTTAAAGATTTTAAAACAACTCAATTAGCCTCACCTAAATTCAAAGCTGGTGAGGACATATAGTCCTACCATAGACTTGGAAGGAGAGAAGAGCTAAGTAAGCTATTTGACTAGTCCTGATGACTTCCATCAGCTTACAACTAAATCACAAGGGGCTTGTGACAAGTTAGATGCTCCAGATATTTTTTTTTGCTTTTTTTTGGCATAAGTGGCTGTCAAGCCAGGTCTTCCTAATGTTATAAAATCCTTCTTTTTGGTTAAAAGGGTTACAGGATTGGATTCAATCTACTGATGCAGCCTTTTTGCTATGGTCTGAATATTTTTGTCACCCTCAAATTCATATGTTGAAACCCTAACCCACAAAGTGATGCTATCAGAAGGTGAATACTTTGGGAGATGCAATATTCTCACAGATAAAATCAAGTTGAATATGAGCAAACAATGAAAAATTATAAAATGCAGAAAGAAAGATGACGCCATGAATAAGAGTCAGCATAAACACCAATCATTAAATTTAAAGCCTGAAGAACATGAGCTACTGAAAAGATCAGATACAGATAAATACATTTGAAATGCTTAAAGATTTAGAAATATAGAGGTCAAAACATGACAAAAATCAGGATACAGTCCAAAAAGACAAGGTGCTGAAAGAAACTCTTAAATGACAGACTTTAAGAAAAGGAACAATAAACATAGTAAGAAGGACTAAGTTGCCAGAAAGTATAGTAGACAAAGATATGGGTCAATGTCTTTCATCTAAACCAGGAGTGAGTAAACTGTGGCCCATAGATCAAATCCAACCCCTCATTTGTTTTTCCTAAATAAAGTTTTATTGGATTACAGCCATGTTCATTGTGATGGCTAATTTTATGTGTCAACTTGACTGGATCATGGAATCCTGATACATTTTGTGAATTCTGTGTGTGTCTATGAGGGTATTTCTGGATGAGATTAATATTTAAATCAGTATATTGAGTAAAGCCGATTGCTATTCCTAATGTGGGTGGTCCTCATCCAATCAGTTGAAGATCTAAATAGAACAAAATATCTGACCCTAACAAAAGTAAGAGGACACTCTTACTGCCTGACTGCCTTCAAGATGGGACATTACCTTTTTCATGCCTTCAGACTCATACTGAAGTATTGACTCCTCCTGGGTCTTGGGCCTGTTAGCAACTGGACTGGACCTACACCATCAGGTCTCCTGGTTCTCAGTCCTTTGAACCTGACTAGAACGATATCATTGGCTCTCTTTGGCCTCCAGCTTGCCAACTACAGATCTTGGGACTTGTCAGCTTCCATAATCACCTTACCCAATTCTTTATAATAAATCTCTCTCTCTCCACACATATATAGATCCTATTGGTTCTGTTTTTCTGAGAAACCCTGACTAATATATTCACTCATGTATTGTCTATGGCTGCTTTTGCGTTACAACAGCAAAGCTGAGTAATTGCAATAGAGATTGCATAGCTCACAAAGCTGAACATACTTCCTATCCGATCTTTTACAGAAAAAGTTTTCTGACTTCTGCTCTAAACCAACATGGAATACAAAATGATGGTGATTATACAGATGATATAATGACAATGATAACAACTAACATTAGAGTAAGAAAATAAGGTGAAACTAAAATTATTGGCCACCAATAATATCTAGAAAAGAAGAGATTATCAAAGTTAATGTATTTTAAAATTATTGTATTGATTGAGAGAAGAGAAGCGATATTGATTAAAATTAGATTTCATTAAGTCAAGGATGTATATTATCGTTATAAGGGTAATCATAAAAATAAGTAAAAGCATAACTTCAAAAATGCTAAAGGGGAAATAAGTAATAATAATTTTAAAACACTCAAATAATCCTCCCAAAAAAGGTTAAGAAAAGGAAAGCAGAAGAAGCATAGGGAAAAAAAGGTGAATAGAGGGCTTCCCTGGTGGCGCAGGGGTTGAGAGTCCGCCTGCCAATGCAGGGGACATGGGTTCATGCCCCGGTCTGGGAAGATCCCACATGCCGTGAAGCAGCTGGGCCCGTGAGCCATGGCCGCTGGGCCTGTGTGTCCAGAGCCTGTGCTGTGCAACGAGAGAGGCCACAACAGTGAGAGACCCGTGTATCGCAAATAAAAATAAATAAATAAAATAAAAGGTGAATAGAAAGGTTAATATAATATGATAAAAAATCTAAATATATCATAATCATAACAGTGCAAATGGACTAAACTTACCAGTTAAAACACAGAGACTATTTAATTACACTTAAAAAAAGACAGCCATGAACCCTTTACAAAGAACACAAAAGAAATGTATACCATAAAATACTAACCAAGAGAAAGGCTGGTGTAATTTTATTAATATTATTTTAAAGTATTCTAAGGAAGAATCATTTTTAGGGATAAAGAGCACTACCAAATAATGCTAAAGTACATCCCATCAAGAATATGTAAATGTTATAAACTCATATGCATCTAATAATATAGATCCAATTTATTCAAACAAAACTAACATAATTATAAAGAGAAACAATTTTCCCATAAGAGCAGGAGATTTTTCAAATGGTTCTTTCAATAAGTGATAGATCAAGTACACAAAAACATTAATAAAACCATAGGAAATTTGAACATTGCAACTAACAACCCTGATATTATTAATATATGCAGAACCCTGCACCCAAGAAGTAGAAAATATACATTTTTCTCAAGCACACATGGATCATTTATGAAAATTTACCATAGACTAATCCACAAATGTTTCAACAAATTTCTAAGAATAACTATACAGACCACACTCTCAACAATTATATATTTAAGTTTGAAAACAAAATAACTAAAAATAGTACCAGACTTTTGAAAACTAAAAAAAAAACACTATAATTCATAGGTCAAAGAACCATAATGAAAAACAGAAAAAAAAATATTTAGTGCTAAAAAAAATTAGAACATAACTTGTAAAATATGTGAGATGCAGGTAGAACAGAATATCAAGGAAATTTTATGGCCTCAAATGTTTATGTTAGAAAAAGCTAGAGGCTGAAAATTAAATGGGTAAAGATTAATTTTGAGAAATAGAAAAATATCAACAGAATAAATTCAAGGACAGTGGGCATTAGGAAATTAATATAAGAAGAGAAATTCATCAAGTAAAAATAATCATTCCAATAAAGAGGTTCAACAAAGAAAAACATGGTTCTTTGAAAATCACAAATAGACTTGTCTTTGGCAATACTCATCAAGAAAAAATTTAGAGTGAATAAACAGTATTAGGAATGAGACAGAGATATAATTACAGATGCAATAGAGGTTAGAAAATAACAACTACAACTATGAATAATTTTATGTCAAAATTCTGAAGAAATAAGATTAAAAATTGATAATTTTTATAAAAAAATGTGACTTCAAATGAGTCAATACAAAATAGAAGCCCTGAATAGACTTATAATCATTAAAGTAATCAGATCAGTAGTTAAAACTCTTTCCCATCCAGCCCCACACTGCACAAATAAATGGGCCCAGACTTTCAAACATCTTTGTAACAAACATTGGAAGAACAGATCATTTGAATTGTTGAACAACCCTTCCAGATATTAGAAAATGAGACAATTCTTCCCAACTCAATTTTTTGAGGCAAGTATATGCTTGACACTGAAATCAGATTAAGAAATTATGAGGAAGGAAAATTACTAGCTATATAAGTTAGTTATATAAGCCAGCTATATAAGCAATGGAATGCAGAATATATATATATAATTTTAAAATCATGACCAAATTGGGTTTATCCCATCAATGAAAGATTGATTTAACATTTGAAAGTCTGTTTACATAGCTAACCATATTAATGGACTAATGGAGAAAAACTATATCTTTACATCATCACATGCAGAAAAATCATTTGACAAAATTTGCCATATTCAGTTAGCATATTGAAAAGAGCAAAACACTGCCTTATTCTCACAAGGAGTATTTATCCAAAGCTATGAAAAACATTATGCTTCATAATATAATCTTGAAAGTTTTTCATGTACCAAAAAAACCCCCCAAAAAAGCAAGATAAGTATGCATGCTATCACAACTTCCTATCAACAATATAGTGAAGGCCTCAGCCAAGTCAGCAAGATGATCAATTACAAGAAGGAAAGAAACAAAATGTTCATTACTTACAGTCAAGGAGATTGCACACACAGAAAATACAAGAGAATTTATAAATAAATTATTAGAATTAATAAAAGTCTTCATAAAAGTCTATGAATATATAAGATCTATATTCCAAAATCAATTGCATGCCTAATTACTAGTAACAAATAGTTATAAAGTGTAATAATACAAAAGGATGCCACTTAAAATAGTAACCAAATATATTAGGTACTTAGAAATAAATTCTAGAGATGTGCAAGTCATTTAAAAAAATCATTTTAAAACTAAATTAAAAGATATTAAAGAAAATCTACATAGTTGAGGAGAAAGTTCATGCCCATAGTTTAAAAGAATCAATGTCATAAAGAAGTTAATTCATATTAAAAAAACAAACAACCCAATCAAAAAATGGAGAGAAGACCTAAATAGACATTTCTTCAAAGAAGACATACAGATGGCCAAGAAGCACATGAAAAGCTGCTCAACATCACTAATTATTAGAGAAATGCAAATCAAAACTACAATGAGGTATCACCTCACACCAGTTAGAATGGCATCATCAGAAAATTTACAAACAACAAATGCTGGAGAGGGTGTGGAGAAAGTGGTACCCTCTTGTACTGTTGGTGGGAATGTAAATTGATAAAGCCACTATGGAGAACAGTATGGAGGTTCCTTAAAAAACAAAAATAGAATTACCATATGACCCAGCAATCCCACTACTGGGCATATGCCCAGAGAAAATCATAATTCAAAAAGACACGTGTACCTGAATGTTCACTGCGGCACTATTTACAATAGCCAGGTCATGGAAGCAACCTAAATGCCCATTGACAGACAAATGGATAAAGAAGATGTGGTACATGAATACAATGGAATATTACTCAGCCATAAAAAGGAACGGAATTGGGTCATTTGTAGAGACATGGATGGACCTAGAGACTGTCATACAGAGTGAAGTAAGTCAGAAAAATAAAAAAAAAATTGTATATTGAATAATATATGTGGAATCTAGAAAAATGGTACAGATGAACCGGTTTGCAAGGCAGAAATAGAGACATAGATGTAGAGAACAAATGTATGGACACCAAGGGGGGAAAGTGGGGAATGGGTGGGATGAATTGGGAGATTGGGATTGACATATATACACTAATATGTATAAAATAGATAACTAATTTAAAAAGTCAATTCATCTTAAATTATTTCAGAAATTGAATTCAATTCAATTCCAGTTAAAATCCTTACAGTGATTTTTGCAGAAACTTGACAAATTGATTCTAAAATTTTTATGGAAATACAATAGGCCAAGAGTAGCTGAAACACACCTAAAGGAGAAGGACAATATGGAGGAATTTTCCCTACCAAATATCAAAATACCACAAAGATACTGTAACTATGCCAATGTAGGTTTGGCCCAGAGATGAAAAGACTATTGTAATAAATTGACAAGGAACCAATATCCAAATATCCAAATATAGAAATAACTGCTACAAAGTGAAAGAATCCAACATTAATAGAAAAAAAGGTTAAATATATGAATATATAATTCACAAAAGAGGAACTCTAAATGATCAATCACATATGAAAAAATACTCAACTTCAAGTCTGAGAACACACAATTTTCCATTTACCAAAATGGCAAAAAACTAGAACATGCTGAACATGTAGAGCATTAAGAACACAAACAAAACTCCAGTCCATCTGGAAAATAATTTGGCATTATGTGATAAATTTGAAGGTAAGCCTGTTCTATGATCCAGCAATTCCATTTCTACATATAATTTAAAGAAATCTGTGCACATGTATACAAGGAGACATATTCAAGAATGTTCATAGAACATTTTTTGAAATAACAAAACACTGAGAGAGCACTAATGTATACCAAAAAATTGAATAATTAATTTGCTGTATATTAATCCAATGGAATATCATCCTGCAGTGAAAATGAATGATACAGATCTACATGTATCAGCATGGATAAATATCCAATATATAGTGTTGAGCAAATCACAAGCTGCACCATTTATATAAAGTTTTAAAATATTTAAAACAATACTATCTATTATTTAATGGTATGCATATGTAGTGTATAGTGTAAAGACATGAATATAAATAATATGAATATTATTTTCATAATATCAGAATAGTGATTTTTCTGGAGCGGAGGAAGAGAATCTGATTGGTAAGTGTGTACAGAGGTCTTCACTGTATTTGTTTCACCTATTAAGTTGGATGGGGTGTATACATGTATGCTTGTTTTATTATGCTCTGTATGTTTATGCTTTATTATACATTTTACTATGCATAAACTAGTTATTAATAAATTTAATAAAGGGAAAAAAGTCTTCTGAACTCTTAGCACATTTATCTTTCTGCATGGAGACAATAAATATTAACGGAGACTGAGAAGAGGAAAGGGATTTTGCTTGCTCTTAGTTTATTCTCGCTGCTATAACAAAATATGATAAACTGTGTGGCTAATAAAGAGAAGAACTGTATTTCCTACAGTTCTGGAGACTGCAAGTCCAAGATCAGGTTGGTTGAGCTTTGGTGAAAGCCCTCTTCTGGATTGCAGACTGCCTACTTCTCAGTATCCTGACATTGTGAATCTCTTTGTGTCTTCTTGGAGGCTCTTTATAAGGGACTAATCCCATTCATGAGGGCTCTGCCCTCATGACTTAATCACCTAAAGTCACCACCTCCTAATATCATAACCTTAGTGGTTAGGATTTTAACACATGATTTTTTTTTTACATCTTTATTGGAGTATAACTGCTTTACAATGGTGTGTGAGTTTCTGCTTTATAACAAAGTGAATCAGTTATACATATGTACATGGGAACATATACATATGTTCCCATATCTCTTCCCTCTTGTGTCTTCCTCCCTCCCACCCTCCCTATCCCACCCCTCTAGGTGGTCACAAAGCATCAAGCTGATCTCCCTGTGCTATGTGGCTGCTTCCCACTAGCTATGTATTTTACGTTTGGTAGTGCATATATGTGTATGCCACTCTCACACTTTGTCACAGCTTACCCTTCCTCCCCCCATATCCTCAAGTCCATTCTCTAGTAAGTCTGTGTCTTTATAACATGTGAATTTTGAGGAGACACAAACATTCAGAACACAGCACTCTATCACTTTGCCTAAGTTGATACAAATAAAAACCTCTGGTGCTCATCATCGAATTTTGTCGGAATATATTCTCTTTGATTTAGTTGCATCTGATGTTATGACAGTTTCTTTATGTTGAGTTTAATTATTTGTAGCAAAACCAGATACTTTTTCAAAGTCTGTGTTTTACAGATTTATAATTTTTTTTAAATAATTAACAGCATATTTAAAAAAGATGAAAATCCAAGACTCTGATCAAATATTAGGAACATTCTTTAATAAAATCTGACCCCAAATTATTTGCTCTTGGCTGAGTTGGAAAGGTTTCTAAAATATTAATAAGCTAGAAAGTTATCTTTCTTTTTTTTTTTACATCTTTATTGGAATATAATTGCTTTACAATGGTGTGTTAGTTTCTGCTTTATAACAAAGTGAATCAGTTATACATATACATATGTTCCCATATCTCTTCCCTCTTGCATCTCCCTCCCTCCCACCCTCACTATCCCACCCCTCCAGGAGGTCACAAAGCACGGAGCTGATCTCCCTGTGCTATGCGGCTGCTTCCCACTAGCTATCTACCTTACGTTTCGTAGTGTATATATGTCCATGCCTCTCTCTTGCTTTGTCACAGCTTACCCTTCCCCCTCCCCATATCCTCAAGGCCATTCTCTAGTAGGTCTGTGTCTTTATTCCTGTCTTACCCCTAGGTTCTTCATTATATTTTTTTCCCTTAAATTCCATATATATGTGTTACCATACGGTATTTGTCTTTCCCTTTCTGACTTACTTCACTCTGTACGACAGACTCTAGGTCTATCCACCTCATTACAAATAACTCAATTTCGTTTCTTTTTAAGGCTCAGTAATATTCCATTGTATATATGTGCCACATCTTCTTCATCCATTCATCCGATGATGGACACATAGGTTGTTTCCATCTCTGGGGTATTGTAAATAGATCTGCAATGAACATTTTGCTACATGACTCCTTTTGAATTACAGTTTTCTCAGGGTATATGCCCAGTAGTGGGATTGCTGGGTCATATGGTAGTTCTATTTGTAGTTTTTGAAGGAACCTCGATACTGTTCTTCATAGTGGCTGTACCAATTCACATTCCCACCAGTAATGCAAGAGTGTTCCCTTTTCTCCATGCCCTCTCCAGCATTTATTGTTTCTAGATTTTTGGATCATGGCCATTCTGACTGGAGTGAGATGATATCTCATTGTAGTTTTGATTTGCATTTCTCTAATGATTAGTGATGTTGAGCATTTGTTCACGTGTTTGTTGGCAGTCTGTATATCTTCTTGGAGAAATGTCTATTTAGGGCTTCTGCCCATTTTTGGATTGGGTTGTTTGTTTTTTTGTTATTGAGCTGCATAAGCTGCTTATAAATTTTGGAGATTAATCCTTTGTCAGTTGCTTCATTTGCAAATATTTTCTCCCATTCTGAGGGTTGTCTTTCGGTCTTGTTTATGGTTTCCCTTGCTGTGCAAAAGCTTTGAAATTTCATTAGGTCCCATTTGTTTATTTTTATTTCCATTTCTCTAGGAGGTGGGTCAAAGAGGATCTTGCTGTGATTTATGTCATAGAGTGTTCTGCCTATGTTTTCCTCTAAAAGTTTGTGAGTTTCTGGCCTTACATTTAGGTCTTTAATCCATTTTGAGCTTCTTTTTGTGTATGGTGTTAGGGAGTGATCTAATCTCATACTTTTACATGTACCTATCCAGTTTGACGAGCACCACTTATTGAAGAGGCTGTCCTTTCTCCACTGTACATTCCTGCCTCCTTTATCAAAGATAAGGTGACCATATGTGAGTGGGTTTATCTCTGGGCTTCCTATCCTGTTGCATTGATCTATCTTTCTGTTTTTGTGCCAGTACCATACTGTCTTGATTACTGTAGCTTTGTAGTATAGTCTGAAGTCAGGGAGCCTGATTCCTCCAGCTCCATTTTTCGTTCTCAAGATTGCTTTGGCTATTCAGGGTCTTTTGTGTTTCCATACAAATGGCGAAATTTTTTGTTCTAGTTCTGTGAAAAATGCCAGTGGTAGTTTGCTAGGGATTGCATTGAATCTATAGATTGCTTTCGGTAGTAGAATCATTTTCACAATGTTGATTCTTCCAGTCCAAGAACATGGTATATCTCTCCGTCTATTTGTATCATCTTTAATTTCTTTCATCCGTGGCTTATAATTTTCTTCATACAGGTCATTTGTCTACTTAGGTAGGTTTATTCCTAGATACTTTATTATTTTTGTTGCAATGGTAAATGGGAGTGTTTTCTTGATTTCACTTTCAGATTTTTCATCCTTAGTGTATAGGAATGCCAGAGATTTCTGTGCATTACTTTTGTATCCTGCTACTTTACCAAATTCATTGATTAGCTGTAGTAGTTTTCTGGTAGCATCTTTAGGATTATTTATGTATAGTATCATGTCATCTGCAAACAGTGACAGATTTACTTCTTCTTTTCTGATTTGGATTCCTTTTATTTCCTTTTCTTCTCTGATTGCTGTGGCTAAAACTTTCAAAATTATGTTGAATAAGAGTGGTGAGAGTGGGCAATCTTATCTTGTTCCTGATCTTAGTGGAAATGCTTTCAGTTTTTCACAATTGAGGACGATGTTGGCTGCGGGTTTGTCATATATGGCCTTTATTATATTGAGGAAAGTTCCCTCTATGCTTACTTTCTGCAGGGTTTTTATAATAAATGGGTATTGAATTTTGTTGAAAGCTTTCTCTGCATCTATTGAAATGATCATATGTTTTCTCTCCTTCAATTTTTTAATATGGTTTATCACATTGAGAGATTTGAATATATTGAAGAATCCTTGCATTTGTGGAATAAACCCCACTTTATCATGATGTATAATCCTTTTAATGTGCTGTTGCATTCTGTTTGCTAGTATTTTTTTGAGGATCTTTGCATCTCTGTTCATCAGTGATATTGGCCAGTAGTTTTCTTTCTTTGTTACATCCTTGTCTGGTTTTGGTATCAGGGTGATGGTGGCCTCGTAGAATGAGTTTGGGAGTGTTTCTCCCTCTGCTATATTTTGGAGGAGTTTGAGAAGGATAGGTGTTAGCTCTTCTCTAAGTGTTTGATAGAATTCACCTGTGAAGCCATCTGCTCCTGAACTTTTGTTTGTTGGAAGATTTTTAATCACAGTTTCAGTTTCAGTGCTTGTGATTGGTCTGTTCATATTTTCTATTTCTTCCTGATTCAGGAATCAGGCTGGTTGTGCATTTCTAAGAATTAGTCCATTTCTTCCAGGTTGTCCCTTTTATTGGCATAGAGTTGCTTGTAGTAATCTCTCATGATCTCTTTTATTTCTGCAGTGTCAGTTGTTAGTTCTCCTTTTTCATTTCTAATTCTATTGATTTGAGTCATCTCCCTTTTTTTCTTGATGAGTCTGGCTAATGGTTTATCAATTTTGTTTATCTTCTCAAAGAACCAGCTTTTAGTTTTATTGATCGTTCTATCATTTCCTTCATTTGTCTTTCATTTATTTCTGATCTGATCTTTATGATTTCTTTCCTTCTAACTTTAGGTTTTTTTTGTTCCTCTTTCTCTAATTGCTTTAGGTACAAGGTTAGGTTGTTTATTCAAGATCTTTTCTGTTTCTTAAGGTAGGATTGTATTGCTATAAACTTCCCTCTTAGAACTGCTTTTGCTACATCTCAGGTTTTGGGTCGTCGTGTCCCCATTGTCATTTGTTTCTAGGTATTTTTTGATTTCCTCTTTGATTTCTCCAGTGATCACTTCGTTATTAAGTAGTGTATTGTTTAGCCTCCATGTGTTTGTATTTTTTACAGATCTTTTCCTGTAATTGATATCTAGTCTCATAGCACTGTGTTCAGTAAAGATACCTGATACAATTTCAATTTTCTTAAATTTACAAAGGCCTAATTTGCGACCCAAGATATGATCTGTCCTGGCGAATGTTCCATGAACACTTGAGAAAAACATGTATTCTGTTGTTTTTGGATGGAGTTTCCTATAAATATCAATGAAGTTCATCTTGTTTAATGTATCATTTAAAGCTTGTGTTTCCTTATTTATTTTCATTTTGGATGATCTGTCCATTGGTGAAAGCGGGGTGTTAACGTCCCCTACTATGAATGTGTTACTGTCGATTTCCCCTTTTTTGGCTGTTAGTATTTGCCTTATGTACTGAAGTGCTCCTATGTTGGGTGCAGAAATATTTACAACTGTTATATCTTCTTCTTGGATCGATACCTTGATCATTATGTAGTGCCCTTCTTTGTCTCTTCTAATAATCTTTATTTTAAAGTCTATTGTGTCTGCTTTGAGCATTGCTAATCCAGCTTTCTTTAAGTTTCCATTTGCATGGAATATCTTTTTCAATCCCCTTACTTTCAGTCTGTATGTGTCTCTAGGTCTGAAGTGGGTCTCCTGTGGACATATTATATATGTGTCTTGTTTTTGTATCCATTCAGCCAATCTGTGTCTTTTGGTGAGAGCATATAGTCCATTTACATTTAAGGTAATTATCAATATGTATGCTCCTATTCCCATTTTCTTAATTGTTTTGGGTTCGTTATTGGAGGTCTTTTACTTCTCTTGTGATTCTTGCCTAGAGAAGTTCCTTTAGCATTTGTTGTAAAGCTGGTTTGGTGGTGCTGAACTCGCTCAGCATTTGCTTGTCTGTAAAGATTTTAATTTCTCCATCAAATCTGAATGAGATCCTTGCTTGGTAGAGTCACCTTGGTTGCAGGTTTCTCTCCTTCATCACTTTAAATATGTCCTGCCACTCCCTTCTGGCTTGCAGAGTTTCTGCTGAAAGATCAGCTGTTAACCCTATGGGGATTCCCTTGTGTGTTATTTGTTGTTTTTCCCTTGTTGCTTTTAATATGTTTTCTTTGTATTTAATTTTTGATAGTTTGATTAATATGTGTCTTTGCATGTTTCTCCTTGGATTTATCCTGTATGGGACTCACTGTGCCTCCTGGACTTGATTAACTATTTCCTTTCCCTTATTTGGGAAGTTTTCAACTATAATCTCTCCAAATATTTTCTCAGTCCCTTTCTTTTTCTATTCTTCTTCTAGAACCACTATAATTCGAATGTTGGTGCATTTAATGTTGTCCCAGAGGTCTCTGAGACTGTCATCAGTTCTTTTCATTATTTTTTCTTTATTCTGCTCTTCAGTAGTTATTTCCACTATTTTATCTTCCAGGTCACTTATCCATTCTTCTGCCTCAGTTATTCTGCTATTGATCCCATCTAGAGTATTTTTCATTTCATTTATTGTGTTGTTCATCATTGCTTGTTTCATCTTTAGTTCTTCTATGTCCTTGGTAAATGTTTCTTGTATTTTGTCTATTCTATTTCCAAGATTTTGTATCATCTCTACGATCATTATTTTGAATTCTTTTGCAGGTAGACTGCCTATTTCCTCTTCATTTGTTAGATCTGGTGGGTTTTTATCTTGCTCTTTCATCTCCTGTGCGATTTTTTGTCTTCTTATTTTGCTTATCTTACTGTTTTGTGTCTCCTTTTTGCAGGCTGCAAGTTCGTAGTTCCCTTTGTTTTTGGTGTCTGTCCCCAGTGGCTAAGGTTGGTTCAGTGGGTTGTGTAGGCTTCCTGGTGGAGGAGACTAGTGCCTGTGTTCTGGTGGATGAGGCTGGATCTTGTCTTTCTGGTGGGCCGGTCCATGTCTGGTGGTGTGTTTTGGCATGTCTGTGGACTTATTTTGATTTTAGGCAGCCTCTCTGCTAATGGGTGGGGTTGTGTTCCTGTTTTGCTAGTTGTTTGGCATAGGGTGTCCATCACTGTAGCTTGCTGGTCGTTGAGTGAAGCTGGGTGCTGTTGTTGAGATGGAGATCTGTGGGAGATTTTCACCATTTCATATTATGTTTAGCTGGGAGGTCTCTTGTGGACCAGTGTCCTGAAGTTGGCTCTCCCACCTCAGAAGCACAGCACTGACTCCTGGCTGCAGCACCAAGAGCCTTTCATCCACACTGCTGAGAATGAAAGGGAGAAAAATTAGAAAGAAAGAATTAGTAGAAGATGAAAGAAAGAAAGAAAGAAAGAAAGAAAGAAAGAAAGAAAGAAAGAAAGAAAGAAAGAAAGAAAGAAAGAAAGAAAGGGAGAAAGAAAGAAAGAAAGAAAGAAAGAAAGAAAGAAAGAAAGAAAGAAAGAAAGAAAGAAAGGAGGTAGGGAGGAAGGAAAGAAGGAGGGAAGGAAGAAAAAAGGAAAGAAAGAAAGAAGATAAAGTAAAATAAAATAAAGTAAGATAAAATATGATAAAGTTATTAAAATAAAAAATAATTATTAGGAAAAAATTATAAAAAAAAGAAAACGTATGGTTAGAGCACTAGGACAAATGGTGGAAGCAAAGCTATACAGACAAAATCTCACACAGAAGCATACACATACACACTCACAAGAAGATGAAAAGGGGAAAAAATCAAATGTTGCTCTCAAAGTCTACCTCCTCAATTTGGGATGATTCGTTGTCTATTCACGTATTCCACAGATGCAGGGTACATCAAGTTGATCGTGGAGCTTTAATCCGCTGCTTCTGAGGCTTCTGGGAGCGATTTCCCTTTCTCTTATTTGTTCTCACAGCTCCCAAGGGCTCAGCTTTGGATTTGGCCCCGCCTCTGTGTGTAGGTTGCTGGAGGGCGTCTGTTCTTCGCTTAGTCAGGACGGGGTTAAAGGAGCAACTGATTCGGGGACTCTGGCTTGCCAAGGCCGGGAGGAGGGAGGGGCACGGTGTGCAGGGCGATTCTTCATCTGCAGAAGCCGTCGTGACGTTGCACCAGCCATAGGTGCGCTGTGCGTTCTCCTGCGGAAGTTGTCCCTAGATCCCGGGACCCTGGCAGTGGCAGCCTGCACAGGCTCCCCGGAAGGGGGGTGTAGATAGTGACCTGTGCTAGAACACAGTCTTCTTGGTGGCGGCAGCAGCAGCCTTAGCGTCTCCTGCCCATCTCTGTGGTCTGCGCTTTAAGCCGCGGCTCGCGCCTGTCTCTGGAGCTCCTTTAAGCAGCGCTCTTAATCCACTCTCCTTGCGCACTAGGAAACAAAGAGGGAAGAAAAAGTCTCTTGCCTCATTGGCAGGTCCAGACTTTTCCCTGGACTCCCTCCTGGCTAGCCGGGGTGCACTAACCCCCTGCAGGTTGTGTTCACACCGCCAACCCTAGTCCTCTCCCTGCATTCCGACCAAAGCCCGAGCCTCAGCTCCCAGCCCCACCCACCCCGGCAGGTGAGTAGACAAGCCTCTCGGGCTAGTGAGTGCTGGTCGGTACCAATCCTCTGTGCGGGAATCTCTCTGCTTTGCCCTCCACACCCCTGTTGCTGTGCTCTCCTCCGCGGCACCAAAGCTACCCTCCTCTGCCACCCGCAGTCTCCGCCCATGAAGGGGTTTCCTAGTGTGTGGAAACCTTTCCTCCTTCACAGCTCCCTCCCACTGGTGCAGGTCCCGTCCCTATCCTTTTGTCTCTATTTACTCCTTTTCTTTTGCCCTACCCAGGTACGTGGGGAGTTTCTTGCCTTTTGGGAGGTCTGAGGTGTTCTGCCAGCTTTCAGTAGGTTTTCTATAGGAGTTGTTCCACATGTAGATGTATTTCTGGTGTATCTGTGGGGAGGAAGTTGGTCTCCGCGTGTTACTCTTCTGCCATCTTCCCCTCTTCTCCTAGAAAGTTATCTTTCTATTTAAAATAGTAGAACAGTTCTGAATATGCTGCAAGCTGTTCTGTTCATTTTCCATTATAATGTCCAGCAAACAAAAATATCGTCCAAATTTATATTTTATCATCTTTCAGTTATTCACCCTGCCTATTAAAATACACAAAAACTTTTGTTAAGTATGCATGATTCATATGAGAATATTCAATGGGTATATAATGGACCTGTATAAGAAAGGTTTAATATTTATTTATGAAATATATTTTGGCTGAAGATGCCAATTAAGTTCACTAATACCTGAAATCTCTTGGGTGTTCTAAGGTTTAAAGTTGCAACTAGCAAATTTTAATTAAAGAGGCTTTAATTAAATGGATGAATATGTGGTAGCATATTTAGAAAGTATCATGGAAGCTTTAGTAATGATAAGACAAAACTACTGATATTATTTTTATCAGCCTAAATGTTCTACGAGGTTGAGAGAATGGATTGATAAAACAAGCTCAGCAGAAATTCAATCAGGTTACCTTGACTTTCTATGCACAGTAGCCATCCAGAACTTATACAAAAGAAAGTTTATTCTAGATAAAGAAGACACTCCTGGAAACTAAGCTAAGCACTAACTTTTACGCAGAAACTGTCTCATAGTACTGTATGACTGTACTAAGTAAATAGTAACCCACTGGCCTAAAAGACTAAGTAGATTATTCAAAGTGGAGTAAGCATGACCATCTAGTGAGGTCTTATCTTGTGCCACCTAATATAAATTGCTACAGTAAAAGGAAAATATTTGTTTAAAACTTTCTAATTCCATTTGGCAAGATGTTATCCTCTTGTCTCTAAGAATTAATCAGAATTCACAGTGACTGTTCTACTCAAACAAATTGAAAATGTAAGCTTACTATTGAAAATAAGACATTAGGAACCTGTATTATTAGCAGTGGTGAGAAGAGGAGATGCTGTATAAACACACACACACACACACACAGAAACAGCTGGGATCAAAGCATCCCATTATGTGATGTTGTTTAATAACATCTCTGCTTCCACAGCTTTTGTAAATGAAATAGAAATTAAACTAAAGAAATAGACACACTGGCTTTTTGTGTCTTTCTTGTTCAGATACCCTTTTCAATAAATATTGTCACAAAATTTGGATTTACAATTTTGGATGCCTCCCAAAATGTTCCTTACCTCCTCTCCCCTCTCCCTGAACCCAGCAATCACTTCATACTTGTTTTTATTTGTTTATATTCAAGGATCATGAAATTCATATTAACAGTGAAACCTCTTTTTAAGTAAGTGGTGGGATTTCTCTGTTCACAGTCACAGTTCTGTTTTGGCAGGTAATTAGATAAAATCTCTGCCAGGGCAGAAATCTCTGGATCTGCATAGGAAGGATTAGCCAGCCTGGAAACAAAGAAGAATCTCATCAAGATTAACACCTAATTTCCTGGGGCCCTCACTAAAGGAAAACTACTGCCTTGATCAAGTCCACAAGGGTAGAAGTCACTGATTTTGGTCCTTTGGAAAACAGGGTTAAGAAGAATCTAAGTTTAAGGAAAGGGTGCTCCCATACCTTGTTGATCAAGAAACAACCAACAAAACGATCGCAGAACTTAAGAGAGGTATTAGAATTTATATATATTTACTATTATAAGGAACTCTATCATGAGGGGGTAAGTGGACTCCTACAAAGGGAAGAGTTTATCCACATTTAACACATTTAAATAGATTGGTCAAAACAGCCTCCGTAAGGTTGGTGAATATGTACCTTCATTCCTCATGTTGTTTGCACAATCAAACGGTGATGGGGCAAATTCTGTTAGCTCACTGTTTCCTCCAAATTTCAATTGACTGTCATTTGCTCCCAGCTTGGAAAACTCTGTTAGGTAGATCCATTTTCCAAAGAGGAAGTAAGTCTGATCCATTGTTTGTGTTTTTTCAACCATGCTCTAAATGAGCCTCACAATTCTGCAAAGTCCATTGTAACAGCCAGTGTAGGTTGGAATTGGTCATTTTGGCCGATTCCTCTTGATTTATTCAACAAACATTTCCTGAATGCACGCTACAATAAAGTGCTGCCAATTTTCTATTCTGGATCTATCCAACCATTTTATTTCTTCACTCCTGTCCAGCTGCCAAGTCCTGAAAGGAAAAGACTTTTCTTTAGAGAATGTTTTTTGTCCATAAAGTATTTTTTATAAATTCATGGAATACCAACAGAAGCTCATGGAGTATAAAGCACACTTGGTTTAAAGTAGACAGTAAATATACTTGTTATAGACACATTGAAAGAAAAGATTAAAATTGGACTACCATGCTTTTTAAAACTGTATAACACATTACATAAATTTAAAAAAAATAATTGTATTATGTTAAAAATTTTAAAGTTACTAATATTTTGAAATTATTAGACAAGTCTAGATAATCAGCATGCCTTTCATGCTTCCTTTTTCCATATTCATAAGATGTCCTATTAGTCTGCTATGCCCTATTGTGCCTCAAGATCATACTATTGTCTACTTATTACTACTATTAACAGTTATATAAATATTAAAAGATTTTTCTTTCATATATTAAAAATCTAGTTTTTAATAATAGCTTTATTGAGATATCTACATGCCATAAAATTCACTTATTTAAAGTGTATAATTCAGTGCTTTTTGGTGTATTCATAGAGTTGTAAAACCATCACCACTAATTCTAGACACTTCCATCACCAAAAAAGGAAACCTCCTACTCATTAGCAGTCACTCCCCATTCCTTTCATGGCCCAACCTTAGGCAACCACTAATCTACTTCCTTTCTCTATGGATTTGCCCACTCTATGCACTTCATATAAATGAAATCATACAATATGTGACCTTTTGTGTCTGTTTTCTTTCACTTAGAATAATGTTTCAAGGCACACCCATATTGTGAAATGTATCTGTGTCTCATTCTTTTTTTTATTGCCAAATAATATTATATTCTATGGCTATACAATGTTTGTTTATCCATTCACCAGTGGATGGACATAGTGTTGTTTTCATATTTTTCCTACTTTAAGTAATGCTATTATAAACATTCACGTACAAATTTTTGTGTGAACCTATGTTTTCAGGTCTTTTTGGTATATACCTAGAAATGGAATTTCTGGGACATGTGGTAATTCTATGTTTAAGTTTTTGAGGAACTGTCACATTTTATTCCAAAGTGGCTTCACAATTTTACTAAAATATTTTATTCTTAAAGTAAAACTGTTATCAGGATTATTTTGTTCAAGTTTTAATCCTTAATATCTCACAAACACTGGTATCCAAGGAATAGAGTTTAGAAAATCTAGCCAAATTCTTTATCGCATTTTCTACTCAGTATGTATTTGGTTATGCCGTTGGTATGTCTGATGCTTTAGAGGGAATGGAGGTAAGATATGGAATATTACACAGTCATGTCTGAAGTTTCAATTCATGTATTTGAAAAAATATAGTCTCATGGAAATTTTATTTAGAAAAGACACATTTTATGATTGTGAAACATCAAAATAAAAGTCATTATAAATCTTTTTTAGTGAGGGAACAAGATTGATTTTTGGTGTCTGGAAATAAAGACAGAATTGGGATTTTGAGATCCCATTTAGGATTTTAATATTTAATTTAATTTAATTTTCTAAGTTACTCCTTTGTATTTGACTGGCCTAATTCTCGGAAGTACTCTCTTACAGTCTTCTCTCAGAGGTACTTGAAAACTTTGTTAATTAATCCCACAAAATACAGAAAAGGTCTCAAGAGAACAGGCTTACATAATTCTTATGTTATGTAATATAATGTGACCAAAGGGATTTTGCTACTTCTTCCTGTGTTTTAAAGGCTGGTTAACTTTCTTATAAAGAAATGTGATTTAATCTTAGCTTTCACTTTTTCTGGGACTCTTGTCATATCAACGTTCTTATACCTGCCATTAGTCATGTGATTGTTCAAATAATAAGCCTCAGGTTCTTTAGACACTTGCATTCATTCAGTTCTTTCTATTAATTTGTGCTGAATCAGAGTCTTATCATCGTATTTCGAGTACATGCTGTACTATCTAGGAAACTGAATAACCCCTTATAAAGATCAAATATCTTGCTTATGAAATTGCAAAAGTTGTTTCACATTGAGACAGTTAAATGACTAGAAGCAGAAAAAAACATTGTTATTTTGTCTCTTTCATTGACTTCAAACTCTGGCTATATCCATTCCAATACCTCCTTACTCTGGGGATCATTGAAGTTAGAGAGCAAGGTTGGAGATGATAATTGAGACAGAAGCAGAGGGCTGATATGGAGAGGCTGGAAATATAATAAAATTACCAAAGAATCTAAGTGCTGCCTCCTTCTTTACATTCCTCCACCCAGTCCTCCATAAAGCACTGATTATTTTACTAATGAACTTATCTTTGATTGGAAGGCTTACCAGAGTGCTAGCCCAGGCACAGGCTAGTCCCTTGTGCTAGAACCAATTTCAGGATGTTCAAAGAAGTCATTCAGTTGGAAGGAGTTGCTGATGAGACCACAATATCATATAACTGAGTTATAGACTACTCACATATTTTAATATCTTTGAGAAATCTTTGGGTATTAGTTTTCTATTGCTGCTAACCAAATCACCACACTTAGTGGCTTGAAACAATATACATTTATTATCTCCCATTGTCTGTAGGTCAGAAGTCTGGACATAGCTTTAGCTGGGTTCTCTGTTTCAGAGTGTCACTAGGTGGCAATCCATGTGTCAACTGGGTTTGCAGTCTCATCAGGGAAAGACTGCTTCCAAACTCACTCTGCTTGTTGACAGATTTCATATTCTTGCTCCTTCACGATTGAAAGCTTCAGTTTCTTGCTGGAGGCTTTCCTCAGTTCCTAGAGACCACCTACCGTTCTTTGATGCAAGGGCTTCTCCAACATGGTCACTTACTTCATGGAAGCTTACTTCTTCAAAGCTAACAAGTAAGAGGGAGCAAGTCTGCTTGCAAGACAAAGTCTTATATAATGTAACACTCATGGGAGTGACATCCACCACCTTTGCCATATCCAAGGTCTTGGAAGCAAATCCCAACCTCATTCAAGGAAAAGGGATAACACAGAGGCAGGGATCCTGGACAGGGCATTTTAGAATTTGTCTGCCACACCTTATACTCTGCTTTAGGCATCACTCAATAGCAACAGTTCTCTAGGATAAGCCCTGAGGGGAAGGAATTTCTCACTTACGTTTTTATTCAGTAGGAGACTTAGGAGATGAGTCAAGGAAGCAAGGAAGCCTAGCCTACTAACAGTTGGAGAGAGACAGAATGAACATTTAGAAAGCCAGGAAGCTCGAAATCCACCTCTATCCATCTCTGGAAAGCAAGCAGGAATTGCCTAATGGGGTAACAGTTGATAATGATGATTTTATTTATTATCACTTATAACTAAGGCTAAACTGCTCCTGCCAATACCTAATGGAAGATTGGGAATGTGGAACACACACAATGGATAAAGGGTCATATGACTGTACCTTTACATCTCTGCTGGAAGAATTTGCATATTTTCTCAAAGCATTAGAAAATCCAAATGAACTGGAAATAAAATATTTGATTTTCCAACTTTCCAGAGAGACAAAGGAAAAACTAACTCACAGACTCTTTTTGGATTTTCCTTCATGATTTATAGCACTGTGAGTGTGAGAAACCCAATTTATTTTCTTCTCAGTTTGATACACCCTAAGTCCATTTTCACTTGGCCTTGTCTATTCTTACAAATCTGTCACATTTTGACTCAGTTTGATGATATAGTGAAAATGTGCAGGGATGTGGTAGTAAACAGATGTGGTTGCTCAATTCATATTATTTATTAATCCCTCTCAACTTTCATTTATGAAGAATTTTGATAATAGGTAAAATTGAAATTATCTCAGGATGTCTCCCACTATACAACATGGTAGAACTGATCCTACCAGTGAAAAGAGAATAAAAAGCAGTTATATATTAACTCTTTTTTTAACCTATCCATGTTGATTTAATTTTCTTAATTTTTTAAAATTTATTTTTAAATTTTAAAGGATTATAGTTGATTTACAATGTTGTGTTAAATTCAGACATTAACGCTTTAAGGACTCTTTTTATATACATTTCTTAAATCATTACTGCTCACTGAATCAGACCTCTGATGTTATTTCCTAATGGCTTCTAAAGAGACTGGCAACATAACAGATCTGGAAGAAACAGTAGGAATAATGTACAAAATTGGCAAGGCTTTTGACATTGTTATCACTAAAACTAGGAACTATGAACTAAACAGAGCATTTGCTCAGTAAATACTAAGCACTTATGACAGGACTATCACATTGTACAACTCTAGAAGGCCACATTCTGTTTGTATATTTGTTCCAGGGGCTGCAATTCACATAGACCACAATTCACTCTGAATTGTCCCCTCTGGGGTTGTACAATTTGGCAGCCCTGATCATGGGGCCATAATTAAAGAAATGTTATAAAAAATCAACTTCAGCCTCACTTGTTGGCATAGAATGGTTGCTTGGTAGCGTTTTACATTTATAGCTAATAACCTTGAATGAAGGATACAAGAGCAACTCACCAAGTTTGTAAATTATATCAGTTGCATGATTGTGTATTGCTGCTATATCTATGGCTCTTCCACTGGTTCAGGGCATGGGAAGCTTTGGAAAGCTGATTTTCTACCAATGGAGATTTCATTAATATTGATTCTTCACTTCCTCTTTCAATCTCAAAGGCATTATTAACATCTCTTTTGCTGGTTTAATTTGCTACAAAGATCCTTGAAAACCTTCATAGGGAGAATTAGCCTCAGTAAAATACATCTCCAGGACACTTGTTAAATCATTTTGCCTAACAATGTGGGATTTTTTTTAATCATTTTATTTCCACAGACATATTTTTCATATACGGGGGAGATCGACATAGCTTTTAAACAACTTTCTGCACAAATTGGATACAGTGTAACAAGAATGAACTGCCCTTTTGCTATGCTTGCTTACTTCGGAAAGTCTTTGCTAAGAAATGCAGCTCAGTAACAAAAAAAACAAACAACCCAATCCAAAAATGGGCAGAAGACCTAAATAGACATTTCTCCAAAGAAGATATACAGATTGCCAGCAAACACACAAAAAAAATGCTCAACATCATTAATCATTAGAGAAATGCAACTCAAAACTACAATGAGATATCATCTCACACTGGTCAGGATGGCCATCATCAAAAAAATCTAGAAACAATAAATGCTGGAGAGGGTGTGGAGAAAAGGGAACACTTTTGCACTGTTTGTGGGAATGTGAATTGATACAGCCACTATGGAGAATAGTATGGAGGTTCCTTGAAAAACTGAAAATAGAACTACCCTATGACCCAGCAATCCCACTACTGGGCATATACCCTGAGAAAACCATAATTCTAAAAGAGTCATGTACCAAAATGTTCATTGCAGCTCTATTTACAATAACCAGGACATGGAAGCAACCTAAGTGTCCACAAACAGATGAATGGATAAAGAAGATGTGGCACATATATACAATGGAATATTACTCAGCCATAAAAGAAACTAAATTGAGTTATTTGTAGTGAGGTGGATGGACCTAGAGTCTGTCATACAGAGTGAAGTAAGTCAGAAAGAGAAAAACAAATACCGTATGCTAACACATATATATGGAATCTAAGAAAAAAATAAAAATTAAAAGAAAGGTCATGAAGAACCTAGGGGTAAGATGGGAATAAAGACACAGACCTACTAGAGCATGGACTTGAAGATATGGGGAGGGGGGAAGGGAAAGTTGTGACAAAATGTGAGAGTGGCATGGACATATATACACTATCAAACCTAAAATATATAGCTAGTGCGAAGTAGCTGCATAGCACAGGGAGATGAGCTAGGTGGTTTGTGACCACCTAGAGGGGTGGGATAGGGAGGGTGGGAGGGAGGGAGATGCGGGAGGGAAGAGATATGGGAACATATGTATGTGTATAACTGATTCACTTTGTTATAAAGCAGAAACTATCACACCATTGTAAAGCAATTATACTCCAATAAAGATGTTAAAAAAAAAAGAAAGGAGTTAAGCTTATCTACAAATGTGGAAAGCAGAAGAGGAAAGATTGAACTGAAGATTTCCTTAAAAGCAGTGAGAATGTCTATCTGAACTGAAGTTTCACATCTCTTGATTATTTGATCCTTCATTTGATAGACTTAACATCCAAGTCACTACATTATTGTAAAAAAAGTCTGCCCAGCACTGATCCATCATATCCTTCTCCCCCAAACAATGTGCATGCACACACACACACACACACACACACATCAATATTCAGTAATAATTAAATATTTACCAGACCTATTCCTATCAACAAGTTTCATGCGTCAACTCTTTGGTCAACAACTACCTAAGTGTTGGGATAATTTTAGAGCCTGAAGGCATATTACAGGTTTTCTAACACATGCCTTTCATTTTAAACATGAGGAAACACGCCCAGTGAGGGTATGCGATTTGTACAAATCTGTACAGCTTTGGGCACAGTGGTAGGGTAGAGTAAACCCTTTTTCTCTTGATGCCTAATTTAGGGCAGCACACTGTTTCACCCATACTTTAGCACCCCAGTCGTATGTCTACTTTATATTGCAACAATGCATAACTTAAGTGTAATTTAAGTCCTAGATATATATATTCATATACATTTTTTACTCTAAATTTTTCTGTGTCCCTTCTTTACTCAGTTGCCCTGTACTGATTCCCATACGCATATAATACCCTTGCAAATAAAACAATAACTAGTATATTTAGTGCTTACTTTATGTCACATACTATTCTAAGCACTTTATGCACACTAAACCATTTAATTCTCACAACAAACCAATGAGTCATGGACAGTTATTATCCTCATTTTACAAATAAGAAAATTGAGACACAAGAATCTAAGTTACTTACCCAAGGCCACACAGATACTAAGTGGGATCCTGATATTTGAACTCACACACTATAACTTAGTTCATATGCAATAAAATTAGTTATTAAGTATATCTCTATAAATCAAATCATTCTACTATTTATTTACAGATTAAAATATAGTTACAAGAAAGAATATGGCATCCCAGGACATTAGGAAAATTAGACATAAATGTTGAAACACTTTAAAACCATATTAGAGAAAATTTGATAAAAATATTATATGTCTCAGAGTGCAAATGCTGTGGCAGAATTATGCTATTTATGTAAAATGTATTATTTTAGAGCAACTCTATCTCAGGAGAAGAAATGTCTTATTAGTTGCCTTGTTTCATATAATCAACATGTCCCTAGGATGACTAAATTTTTTTTATCTGATTTGATGCTGCACATAAATGCAATAATTGAAAAGAAAATCATTCAATGTAATTTGTCATGATTATGTGAATAAATCTCTGGCAAATTTATTGCAAAAGAAAACATCCACCAATATAGCGATTTTATAAATTCGTGATTTTTATGTAAGAGGTTGTAGGGCATTCATATATTATAGCTCTTTTTAACTTAGGTATGGCACTCTATCACAAGTAATCTGTCACTTATAAAAATTTTAAAACTTGAATTAGACTTACTTTTGTATCTTAGAAACAAAAATCCCATAATTCTACCACCTGTGACATTTACAAAATATAATATATGTTAATTGACCCAAAATTCAAATAATACAGATAGATATAATGAAAAATAAAAGCCTCTCTTCTTCCTAGTCCTGATCTCTAAAGGTTAATATTCTTAAAGTTTTGTGTACATTCTTGCACAGAATAAATCACACACACATCCAGTTTAAATGTATATCATGCAATTCTTTTTTATTTATTGCAATGGTATTATACTCTATAGACTGTAAAAAAGTTTGCTTTTTCACCTAATATCTTTTCTCATCTGCACATGTAGACCTAACTCATCCTTTTTGATGGCTGCATATTATTCCATGTTATCTATGTATTTTTATATATGTTTATATACACATATATTATATACCATATATGTGTATATGCACATTATATATGTGTATGTATATACAGTAAATATATATACTGTACACTGTTTATAGATACTCTGGGAGTGTGTATATGTACTATAAGTATATATACATGCATATACACATACACATATATGTATACTTTGAGAGTTTCAAAGTTTTAATTATAAAAAATGTTGTAAAGAAAGTTAATGCCCATATATCTTTGCATGTTTTGGCTAATAAATATGAAATATAAATCTATAGTAGTGGAATTTCTGCATCAATTTCTGCATCTGTGAATTTACTATTTTGGTAGATATAGCTAAACTGCCCTTCCAGGAATTCAACTAATTTGATTTTTCATCAACTATGTTTGAGAAAACTTTGTTTCCTCAACTCTCACTAATACTGGGTTTTCATTTATTTTAGTTTTTGCCCTTCAGGTAGTTTAAAATATTATCTCACTGTGTGGGTATGCATTTCTTAAACTATGAAGGAGTTTGAGCACATTTTAAAGTTTCTTCTATATCTTTTTCTATTAAGCGAACTGATTACATCCTTTGCCCATTTAAAAAAAAATAATGTTTGTCATTTTCTTTTTCTGATGTAAGAACTCTTTCTATATTAAGAAAATTATCCTTTTTGTTGCTGAAAATGTTACATCTCCCCTCTAGTTTTTCATTTGTCCTTTGACTCTGTTTCCTTTTCTATATAATATTTTAAAATAATTATATGGTAAAATTTATCAATCTTCAAATCTCCTTGTTAGAGCCTTAAAATTATGAAGTTAAAGATTATTATTTATGTTTCAAGTCTAATGGATTTTACCTGGTCCAACACACCATAAATTATCCACTGTAAGTACATATTCTTTCTCTACAGTTTAACTCAAGTTAAACTGAGTTTAACTTGAGTTAAGACAAGCATCAAATATGCTTTACCCATTCCTCCTCATCTTCTAGACTATGAAGCAGCACCCTGCCAAGTCATGCTAGAGCCTCAGACAAAGAGGAAAATCAGTAATGCTGATCCTACCTTTACTTAAAATTTTGATATTTTGTTCATCAAGGATTTTTGCATTAATTTTGTTTTTTTAATATTGCAGTAAAACAGTATTTTTCTTCATTGCTAAGTTTGTTGGTGCACTCTTAAATTTTGTGCCCCACTTGCTTCACCCTAATCCCAGCCCTACTCTAAACGTTGGATTTCCCAGAGCTCCGTACAGAAGTTTTTGGACCTTTTCTTATCTATATCTGCACCCACTTCCTTAATAACCTCATACTTTGCTTCTAAATACCACCTATACATTGATGACTCCTAAGTTAATATTTTCACCCTCAGTCCTGAGCTCCAGACTCATAATTCCAATTGTCTACTCAATTACTCTACCATGTGGAGGTCTAATATCTATCTTAACCCTAAGATGTATCTCATGTAAAGCTATTATTTCTTGTCTCAATGACTCCCTATGTGCTGGCACTTGCCCTGCTTGTTTTGAACTTTTACCCTAGTTATGGCCCACTTCTGAGACCCATCCCAACATGTGTGTTCAAGCAACAAGCCTCATCATGACTTCCCCACTTTCCTCCTTTCCACATTGACCCAGTTACATTGATTACCTAGCGAGCATGCTTCCCACGTGCCATGAGTTCCAGCACCCATGACCCTCAATAAAGGTGCTAGCCCACAGGTCCTTGCTCCACTCTCTCCTTGCCTGCCATGACCAAATTTTGGGGGCTTTTGCATGGCCCTCAAGGAATTCCATGCCTCTCTCTCTAGAACTTGTGAATATGATAAATCCTTTAATTTCATATGCCTCTCTGAGGATAATCTCTGTGGTTGTGATCCTTCAAGATTTACTCCCCCGTTTACTGCACAATGTGGAAAACAAAACTTGAATTCTGCACCTGTCTTCTCCCCAGCCACTGCTTCCTATCTTTGCAAATGGCACCACTATCTACTTATTTACTGAAACCAAAAGTTGAACCATCATCATTGACTTATTTCTTCATCTCTCCATCAATCCAATCTACCAATACCAGTCCACCTATCCCTATATGTATCCTAATTCCATCCACTTCTCTTCATCTCTACCACTATTATCCTATTCCAAACCCCTACATTCTCTTGCTTCGATTATTGGAATAGCTGCTGCTTCCACCCTTGCCCTTGTCACCATGTCTCTCCTCTACATAGCAACCAGAGAAATTTTAAATCATATGTAAGAACATGTCACTCCTCTGCTCAAAACCCTGATATGACCTACAATTTTACTGGGTAAAATGCTCCTGCAAGAGCCTATAGGATTCTCCATGAGCCATATAACTCTCACCTCTACTTTTATGAGTTCCTCTCCTACTGTCTCCTTTTACTTAATTGGTCATATTGGTCTCATTTCTCTTCCATGTAAATACCAAGCATACCCCCCACGTTGGGGATTTTGTGCTTGCTGTTCTTTGTCTGGAATGTAATGTTTTCCCAATATCTGAATGATTCTTGGCTTCATTTCTGTCAGCTCTAGGCTGACATGTATATGATGTATGTATATGATGGTATACATACCATCATATGAGAGAGACTATCTATGACTCTTCTGTACAAAATAGAACTCTTTCCCCACTACCATCAGCACTCATTAAACCTTTTAATTTGCTTTATTTTTCTTTTTTCGGACTTTCCATCATTGATATACCATGTGTTGTGTGTGTGTGTGTGTGTGTGTGTGTGCGTGTTTTACTGCTGTATCCCCAGCACTTAAAGTCTATCACATAGTATGATCTCAATCAATATTTGTTGAATGAAGGAGTGAATTGAATCCATGATTCATTCTCCACAATGACTGCTCAGTAATTCTTTCCTCTTTTTGAAACTCAAATCTTCTGCCTACTCCTCTGCCTAGTTCATTTAGAGAACTCATCACACTTTGCTTATAATGAGGTTATCAGGTATAAACTTCTTAAACTATTTCTTTTTCATCTCAAGTTTTCCTGATTTATGTACTAACTTTTTAATGTACCATGATGTTTTAGAGACACCCTTTCACTTATCAACAACTTTCTTTTACAGGTGGTAGATTAGTGTAATTACTTAAAAGCATGGTTCTGGATTTAACTCCTTGGCTCTATGACATACAGAGAGCGAGTTACTTAATGGTTCTGTGCATCAGTTTCTCCACATACAAAACGGCAGCAGCAATAATACCTACCTCATAAAATTCTTGAGAGGATTAAATGACTTAAACCATGCAGTCAAATTCTTCATCATCATCATCATCATCCCAAACAATTTAAAAGTTTGTGATGATATAGGTCAGGTACTGTTCTAAGCAGTTTAAACACATTAAAATATTTGTTCTCATCTCACTTTTGTAGAGTCTTATGTTTGTTTGTTAATTATCTTTCTTCATTCATCTTTATTGTTTTGAGTTTGTCATGGTTGGATATTCCCCTTTGAAATACTTTGGTTCATACAGCATTTTCTTCTCCTGAGTATTAAAAGAGTTTCCTTCCCTATCATCTCAATTCTTATGTCAAAATGTGAGGTATTTCATATTCATGCTGTACGTATTTATTATGTGTTCACTACTGCTGCGCAATATACTGTGCTAGGTACTACAGAGACCATGACTATGTATAATACATACTGTCAACATTTAAAAAAATCACAATGCCTAGTGTTGGAAGGGTAATCATATATACTTGTTGGTGATATTTAAAATTGGAGAAAAATATATAATATATGTACAGTAAGGCCAGTAAAGACATGCATTCCCTTTGATCAAGCAACATTTGTTACAGAAATACATCCTAAGCTGATATTTTATAGAATGCAAAAACTTATATGAATGAACATGTTGATTGTAGCATTATATATGACAGAAAACAACTTGAAAGCTTCTGCATGTAAAACAATGGGATCAAGGTACATGGTGATTATCCAATAAATTTATGTTCAATAAAATTATGGTTTATTAATGGAATGGAATATTGTGCCACAATTAAAACTTAAAACATAAATATTTATACTGTACTAAGTTCTGAAAGTATACAATTAGATACCAAATTACTTCAAACATGTAAAATACATTTTTATATGGGCATTATAAGATAATAAATAAATTATAATTTAAGAATTACAATATAAAAATTATAATTAAAAATAAGCAAATAAAAAATTTATAAGGTGCTACCACAGATTAATTTTTGTCTTTTCTTTTTCTCAAAATTGTCTTTAATATGACTGTTTCTATTGATTTTCATTTAAAACAGGGAAAAATTTTTAAAATATGTAGAGTGCATGGTTCCTATCCTTGGTGAACTTATAGTGATGTGGCACATACATTAAACAAGTAAGGTAATACAATAAGGTAAAAGATTCAACATTCATTCATTCAATGAGTTTCAATTAACATGCACAGTATAGTATACATTTATGCATATATATAGCATACATATTTATGCAGGTGTGCCTCGTTTTATTGTGCATAATGTTACTGTACTTCACAGATACTGATTTTTTTACAAATTGAAGGTTTGTCACAATCCTGCATCAAAGTCTGTAGGTGACATTTTTCCAACAGTATTTGCTCACTTAGTGTCACTGTGTCACATTTTGGTAATTCTTGCAATATTTCAAACTTTTTTTATTATTATATTTGTTATGGTGATCTGTGATCAGTGATCTTTGATGTTACTCTTGTAATTGTTTTGGACTGCCACAAACTACACCCTTTTATTTTTTTATTTTATTTTTTTATTATTATTATTTTTGAACATCTTTATTGGAGTATAATTGCTTTACATTGGTGTGTTAGTTTCTGATTCACAACAAAATGAATCAGTTATATATATACATATGTTCCCATATCTCTTCACGCTTGCATCTCCCTCCCTCCCACCCTCCCTATCCCACCCCTCCAGGCGGTCACAAAGTACCGAGCTGATCTCCCTGTGCTATGCGGCTGCCTCCCACCAGCCATCTAGCTTACGTTTGGTAGTGTATATATGTCCATGCCTCTTTCTCGCTTTGTCACAGTTTACCCTTCCCCCTCCCCATATCCCCAAGTCCATTCTCTAGTAAGTCTGTGTCTTTATTCCTGTTGTTTTTTTTTTTTTTTTTTTTTTTTTTTTTTGGTACGGGGGCCTCTCACTGTTGTGGCCTCTCCCGTTGTGGAGCACAGGCTCCAGACACGCAGGCTCAGAGGCCATGGCTCACGGGCCCAGCCGCTCCGCAGCACGTGGGATCCTCCTGGACCCGGGCACGAACCCATGTCCCATGCATCGGCAGGCAGACTCTCAACCACTGCGCCACCAGGGAAGCCCTTTATTCCTGTTTTACCCCTAGGTTCTTCATGACATTTTTTTCCCCTTAAATTCCATATATATGTGTTAGCATACAGTATTTGTCTCTCTCTTTCTGACTTACTTCACTCTGTATGACAGACTCTAGGTCTATCCACCTCATTACAAATAGCTCAATTTTTTTTCTTTTTATGGCTGAGTAATATTCCATTGTATATATGAGCCACATCTTTATCCATTCATCCGATGATGGGCACTTAGGTTGTTTCCATCTCTGGGCTATTGTAAACAGAGATGCAATGAACATTTAGGTACAGGATTCTTTTTGAATAATGGTTTTCTCAGGGTATATGCCCAGTAGTGGGATTGCTGGGTAATATGGTAGTTCTATTTGTAGATTTTTAAGGAACCTCCATACTGTTCTCCACAGTGGCTGTATCAATTTACATTTCCACCAGCAGTGTAAGAGGGTTCCCTTTCTCCACACCCTCTCCAGCATTTATTGTTTCTAGATTTTTTGATGATGGCCATTCTGACTGGTTTGAGGTGATATCTCATTGTAGTTTTGATTTGCATTTCTCTAATGATTAGTGATGTTGAGCATTCTTTCATGTGTTTGTTGGCAGTCTGTATATCTTCTTTGGAGAAGCGTCTATTTAGGTCTTCTGCCCATTTTTGTATTGGGTTGTTTGTTTTTTTGTTATTAAGCTGCATGAGCTACTTATAAATTTTGGAGATTAATCCCTTGTTAGTGGCTTCATTTGAAAATATTTTCTCCCATTCTGAGGGTTGTCTTTTGGTCTTGTTTATGGTTTCCTTTGCTGTGAAAAAGCTTTGAAGTTTCATTAGGTCCCATTTGTTTACTTTTGTTTTTATTTCCATTTCTCTAGGAGGTGGGTCAAAAAGGACCTTGCTGTGATTTATGTCATAGAGTGTCCTGCCTATGTTTTCCTCTAAGAGTTTGACAGTTTCTGACCTTACATTTAGGTCTTTAATCCATTTTGAGCTTATTTTTGTGTATGGTGTTAGGGAGTGATCTAATCTCATACTTTTACATGTAGCTGTCCAGTTTTCCCAGTATCACTTATTGAAGAGGCTGCCCTTTCTCCACTGTACATTCCTGCCTCCTTTATCAAAGATAAGGTGACCATGTGTGTGTGGGTTTATCTCTGGGCTTTCTATCCTGTTCCATTGATCTATATTTCTGTTTTTGTGCCAGTACCATACTGTCTTGATTACTGTAGCTTTGTAGTATAGTCTGAAGTCAGGAAGCCTGATTCCTCCAGCTCCATTTTTCATTCTCAAGATTGCTTTGGCTATTTGGGGTCTTTTGTGTTTCCATACAAATTGTGATTTTTTCTGCTCTAGTTCTGTGAAAAATGCCAGTGGTAGTTTGATAGGGATTGCATTGAATCTGTAGATTGCTTTGGGTAGTAGAGTCATTTTAACAATGTTGATTCTTCCAATCCAAGAACATGGTATATCTCTCCATCTATTTGTATCATCTTTAATTTCTTTCAACAGTGTCTTATAATTTTTTGCATACAGGTCTTTTGTCTCCTTAGGTAGGTTTTTTCCTAGATATTTTATTCTTTTTGTTGCAATGGTAGATGGGAGTGTTTTCTTGATTTCACTTTCAGATTTTTCATCCTTAGTGTATAGGAATGCCAGAGATTTCTGTGCATTACTTTTGTATCCTGCTACTTTACAATATTCATTGATTAGCTCTAGTAGTTTTCTGGTAGCATCTTTAGGATTCTCTATGTATAGTATCATGTCATCTGCAAACAGTGACAGCTTTACTTCTTTTGCGATTTGGATTCCTTTTATTTCCTTTTCTTCTCTGATTGCTGTGGCCAAAACTCCCAAAACTATGTTGAATAAGAGTGGTGAGAGTGGGCAACCTTGTCTTGTTCCTGATCTTAGTGGAAATGCTTTCAGATTTTCACCATTGAGGACAATGTTGGCTGTGGGTTTGTCATATATGGCCTTTATTATGTTGAGGAAAGTTCCCTCTATGCCTACTTTCTACAGGGTTTTTATCATAAATGGGTGTTGAATTTTGTCAAAAGCTTTCTCTGCATCTATTGATATGATCATATGTTTTTTCTCCTTCAATTTGTTGATATGGTGTATCACCTTGATTGATTTATGTATATTGAAGAATCCTTGCATTCCTGGAATAAACCCCACTTGATCATGGTGTATGATCCGTTTAATGTGCTGTTGGATTCTGTTTGCTAGTATTTTGTTGAGGATTTTTGCATCTATGTTCATCAGTGATATTGGCCTGTAGTTTTCTTTCTTTGTGACAGCCTTGTCTGGTTTTGGTATCAGGGTGATGGTGGCCTCGTAGAATGAGTTTGGGAGTGTTCCTCCCTCTGTTATATTTTGGAGGAGTTTGAGAAGTGTAGGTGTTAGCTCTCCCCTAAATGTTTGATAGAATTCGACTGTGAAGCCATCTGGTCCTGGGCTTTTCTTTGTTGGAAGATTTTTAATCACAGTTTCAATTTCAGTGCTTGTGATTGGTCTGTTCATATTTTCTATTTCTTCCTGATTCAGTCTTGGCAGGTTGTGCCTTTCTAAGAATTTGTCCATTTCTTCCAGGTTGTCCATTTTTATTGGCATAACGTTGCTTGTAGTAATCTCTCATGATCTTTTGTACTTCTGCAGTGTCAGTGTTACTTCTCCTTTATCATTTCTAAATCTATTGATTTGAGTCTTCTCCCTTTTATTCTTGATGAGTCTGGCTAATGGTTTATCAATTTTGTTTATCTTCTCAAAGAACCAGCTTTTAGTTTTATTGATCTTTGCTATCTTTTCCTTCATTTCTTTTTCATTTATTTCTGATCTGATTTTTATGATGTATTTCCTTCTGCTAACTTTGGTTTTTTTTGTTCTTCTTTCTCTAATTGTTTTAGGTGCAAGGTTAGGTTGTTTATTCGAAATGTTTCCTGTTACCTAAGGTAGGATTGTATTGCTATAAACTTCCCTCTTAGAACTGCTTTTGCTGCGTCCCATAGGTTTTGGGTTGTCGTGTCTCCATTGTCATTTGTTTCTAGGTATTTTTTGATTTCCTCTTTGATTTCTTCAGTGATCACTTCGTTATTAAGTAGTGTATTGTTTAGCCTCCATGTGTTTGTATTTTTTACAGATCTTTTCCAGTAATTGATATCTAATCTCATAGCGTTGTGGTCAGAAAAGATACTTCATACAATTTCAATTTTCTTAAATTTACCAAGGTTTGATTTGTGACCCAAGATATGATCTATCCTGGAGAATGTTCCATGAGCATTTGAGAAAAATGTGTATTCTGTTTTTTTTTTTGGATGTAATGTCCTATCAATATCAATTAAGTCCATCTTGTTTAATGTATCATTTAAAGCTTGTGCTCCCTTATTTATTTTCATTTTGGATGATCTGTCCATTGGTGAAAGTGGGGTGTTAAAGTCCCCTACTATGAATGTGTTACTGTCGATTTCCGCTTTTATGGCTGTTAGTATTTGCCTTATGTATTGAGGTGCTCCTATGTTGGGTGCATAAATATTTACAATTGTTATATCTTCTTGGTTCGATCCCGTGATCATTATGTAGTCTCCTTCTTTGTCTCTTCTAATAGTCTTTATTTTAAAGTCTATTTTGTCTGATATGAGAATCACTACTCCAGCTTTCTTTTGCTTTCCATTTGCATGAAATGTCTTTTTCCATCCCCGTACTTTCAGTCTGTATGTGTCTCTACGTCTGAAGTGGGCCTCTTGTAGACAGCAAATATATGCATCTTGTTTTTGTATCCATTCAGCCAATCTGTGTCTTTTAGTTGGAGCATTTAGGCCATTTACATTTAAGGTAATTATCAATATGTATGTTCCCATTTCCATTTTCTTAATTGTTTTGGGTTCGTTATTGTAGGTCTTTTCCTTCTCTTGTGTTTCTTGCCTAGAGAAGTTCCATTATCAGTTGTTGTAGAGCTGGTTTGTTGGCGCTGAACTCTCTCAGCTTTTGCTTGTCTGTAAAGATTATAATTTCTCCATCAAATCTGAATGAGACCCTTGCAGGTTAGAGTAGTCTTGGTTGCAGGTTCTTCTCCTTCATCACTTTAAATATGTCCTGCCACTCCCTTCTGGCTTGCAGAGTTTCTGCTGAAAGATCAGCTGTTAACCTTATGGGGATTCCGTTGTGTGTTATTTGTTGTTTTTCCCTTGCTGCTTTTAATACGTTTTCTCTGTATTTAATTTTTGACAGTTTGATTAATATGTGTCTTTTCTTATTTCTCCTTGGATTTATCTTGTATGGGACTCTCTGTTCTCCCTGGACTTGATTAACTATTTCCTTTCCCATATTAGGGAAATTTTCAACTATGATCTCTTCAAATATTTTCTCAGTCCCTTTCTTTTTCTCTTCTTCTTCTGGAACCCCTATAATTCGAATGTTGGTGTGTTTAATATTGTCCCAGAGGTCTCTGAGATTGTCCTCAGTTCTTTTCATTCTATTTTCTTTATTCTGCTCTGAATTAGTTATTTCCACTATTTTATCTTCCAGGTCACTTATCTGTTCTTCTGCCTCAGTTATTCTGCTATTGATCGCATCTAGAGTATTTTTCATTTCATTTATTGTGTTGTTCATCATTGTTTGTTTCATCTTTAGTTCTTCTAGGTCCTTGTTAAATGTTTCTTGCATTTTCTCTATTCTATTTCCAAGATTTTGGATCATCTTTACTATCATTATTCTGAATTATTTTTCAGGTAGACTGCCTATTTCCTGTTTATTTGTTAGATCTGGTGGGTTTTTATCTTGCTCCTTCATCTGCTGTGTGTTTTTCTGTCTTCTCATTTTGCTTATCTTACTGTGTTTGGGGTCTCCTTTTTGCAGGCTGCAGGTTCATAGTTCCTGTTGTTTTTGGTGTCTGTCCCCAGTGGCTAAGGTTGGTTCAGTGTGTTGTGTAGGCTTCCTGATGGAGGGCACTAGTGCCTGTGTTCTGGTGGATGAGGCTGGATCTTGTCTTTCTGGTGGGCAGGTCCACGTCTGGTGGTGTGTTTTGGGGGTGTCTGTGGACTTATTATGATTTTGGGCAGCCTCTCTGCTAATGGGTGGGGTTGTGTTCCTGTCTTGCTAGTTGTTTGGCATAGGATGTCCAGCACTGTAGCTTGCTTGTCATTGAGTGAAGCTGGGTGCTGGTGTTGAGATGGAGATGTCTGGGAGATTTTCACCATTTGATATTATGTGCAGCTGGGAGGTCTCTTGTGAACCAGTGTCCTGAAGTTGGCTCTACCACCTCAGAGGCACAGCACTGACTCCTGGCTGCAGCACCAAGAGCCGTTCATCCACACCGCTCAGAAGAAAAGGGAGAAAAAGTAGAAAGAATATATTAGTAGAAGTCGAAAGAAAGAAAGAAGGAAAGAAAGAAAGAAAGGAGGGAGGGAGGGAGCAAGTAAGGAAGGAGGGAAGGAAGGAAAAAAGAATGAACGACAATAAAGTAAAACATAATAAAGTAAGATAAAATATAATAAAGTTATTAAAATAAAAAAATAATTATTAAGAGAAAAAAATCCAAAAAGCAAAAAAAAAAAAAAAAAACAAAAAACAAAAAACGGATGGATAGAACCCTGGAACAAATGGTGGAAGCCAAGCTATACAGACAAAATCTCACACAGAAGCATACACATACACACTCACAAAAAGAGGAAAAGGGGAAAAAATCAAATTTTCTTGCTCTCAAAGTCCACCTCCTCAATTTGGGATGATTTGTTGTCTAAAGGAGGGAAGGAAGGAAAGAAAGAATGAAGATAAAGTAAAGTAAAATAAAGTTATTAAAATAAAAATAATTATTAAGAAAAAAATAAAAAAAAAAACAACAAGGACGGATAGAACCCTCAGACAAATGGTGGAAGCAAAGCTATACAGACAAAATCTCACACAGAAGCATACACATACACACTCACAAAAAAAAGAAATGGGGAAAAAATAATAAATCTTGCTCTCAAAGTCCACCTCCTTAATTTGGGATGATTCCTTGTCTATTCATGTATTCCACAGCTGCAGGGTACATTAAGTTGATTGTGGAGCTTTAATCCTCTGCTTCTGCGGGTGCTGGGAGAGATTTCCCTTTCTCTTCTCTGTTCTCACAGCTCCCAGGGGCTCAGCTTTGGATTTGGCCCCGCCTGTGTGTGTAGGTCGCTTGAGGGTGTCTGTTCTTTGCTCAGACAGGACGGGGTTAAAGGAGCCGCTGATTCGGAGGCTCTGGCTCACTCAGGCTGGGGGTAAGGGGGTCCTGGAGTGCAGGGCAAGCCTGCGGCGGCAGAGGCTGGCGTGACGTTGCACCAGCCTGAGGCGTGCCGTGCATTCTTCCGGGGGAGTTGTCCCTGGATCCCGGGACCCTGGCAGTGGTGGGCTGCACAGGCTCCCCGGAAGGGGGGTGTGGATAGTGACCTTTGCTCGCACACAGGCCTCTTGGTGGTGGCAGCTGCAGCCTTAGCGTCTCATGTCTGTCTCTGTGGTCCGCGCTGTTAGCCGCGGCTCGGCCCATCTCTGGAGCTCCTTTCCAGACTTTTCCCCTGACTCCCTCCCGGCCAGCAGTGGCGCACTAACCCCCTGCAGGCTGTGTTCACGCACCAACCCCAGTCCTCTCCCTGTGCTCCAACCGAAGCCCGAGCCTCAGCTCCCAGTCCCGCCCACTCCGGCGGGGGAGCAGACAAGCCTCTCAGGCTGGTGAGTGCCGGTCGGCCCTGAGCCTCTGTGCGGGAATCTCTCCGCTTTGCCCTCCACACCCCTGTTGCTGTGCTCTCCTCCACGGCTCCGAAGCTGCCCCCTTCCACCACCCACAGTCTCCACCCAAGAAGGGTCTTCCTAGTGTGTGGACACTTTTCCTCCTTCACGGCTCCCTCCCACTGGTGCAGGTCCCGTCCCTATCCTTTTGTCTCTGTTTATTCTTTTTTCTTTTGCCCTACCCAGGTACGTGGGGGGTTTCTTGCCTTTTGGGAGGTCTGAGGTCTTCTGCCAGTGTTCAGTAGGTGTTCTGTAGGAGTTGTTCCACGTGTAGATGTATTTCTGTTGTATCTGTGGGGAGGAAGGTGATCTCCGCGTCTTACTCTTCTGTCGTCTTCCTGGAAGTCTCCCTACACCCTTTTAAGATGGCAAACTTAATTGATAAAATGTGTGTGTTCTGACTGCTCCACCGACTGACCATTACCCCATTTCTCTCCCTCTCCTCAGATCTCCCTATTCCCTGAGACACAACAATATTAAAATTAAGTCAATTAATAACCCTTCAATGGCCTTTAAGTGTCAAATGAAAGGAAAACCACACATCTCTCACTTTAAATCAAAAGCTAAACATGATGAAGATTCATGACAAAGGCATGTTGAAAGCTTAGAGAGGCTGAAAGCTAGGCCTTTGGTGCCAAACTGTTAGCCATGTTTTGAATGCAAAAGAAGTTCTTAGAGGAAATTAAAAACGCTACTCCAGCGAACACAAAAATGATAAGAAAGTGAAACAGCCTTATTGCTCATGTGGAGAACGTTTTAGTGGTCTGGATAGAAGATCAAACCACCTACATTTCTTTAAGACAAAGCCTTATCCAGATCAAGGCCCTAACTCTCTTCAATTCTGTGAGGAGGTGAAGAAGCTACAGAAAAAATGTTCGAAGATAGCAGAGGTTGTTTCATGGGGTTTAAGGAATGAAGCCATCTTCATAACAGTGAGTCACTTTTTTATACAGCAGAGTTTGACACAACATTGTGAATCAACTATATTTAAATTAAAAAAAAAATGTTCAAGGTGAAGCAGCAAGTGCTGTTGTAGAAGCTGCAGCAAATTATCCAGAAGGTCTAGTGAAGATAATTAATGAAGATGGCTACACTACACAACAGATCTTCAATGTAGACAAAACAGCCTTATGTTGGAATAAGATATCATCTAGGACTTTTATAGCTAGAGATGAGAAGTCAATTCCTGGCTTCAAAGTTTCAAAGCACATGCTGACTCTCTTGTTTAGGGATAATGCTGCTTGTGATTTTAAGTTGAAGCCAATGCTCATTTACCATTCTGAAAAACCTAGGACCCTTAACAATTATGCTAAATTTACTCTGTGTGTGCTCTGTAAATGGAACAACAATGTCTTCATGACTGCACATCTGTTTGCAACATGGTTTACCTAATATTTTAAGCCCACTGTTGAGACCTACTGCTCAGAAAAAAAGATTCCTTTCAAAATATTACTGATTATTGACAATGAGATCGGTCACACAAGAGTGCTGATAAAGATGTACAATGAGAGTAATGTTTTAATGCCTTCAAATGCAATATCTATTCTCCACCCCAGAAATCAAGGAGCAATTTTGATTTTCAAGTCTTATTACTTAAGAAATATATTTTGTAAGGCTATAGTTGTCATAAAAAGTGATTCTTCTGATTGATCTGGGCAAAGTTAATTGAAAACACTCTGGAAAGGATTCACCACCTAAATGCCATTAAGGATATTTGTTATTAATGGGAAGAGGTCAAAATATCAACATTAACAGGAGTTTGGATGAAGTTAATTTCAATCTTCATGAATGACTTTGGGGGTTTAAGACTTCAGTGGAGGAAGTAACTGCAGATGTGGTGGAAATAGCAAAAGAACTAGAATTAGAAGTGGAACCTGAAGATGTGACTGAATTGCTACAATCTCATGATAAAACTTGAACAGATGAGGAGTTGTATCTTACTGATGAGCAAAGAAAAGTGGTTTCTTGAGATGGAACCTATTCCTGGTGAAGATGCTGTGAGGATTATTGAATTGATAACAATAGATTTAGAATATTACATAAAATTTAGTTGATAAAGCAGTGTCAGTGTTTGAGAAGATTGATTCCAATTTTGAAAGAAGTTCTACTGTGGGTAAAATGCTATCAAACAGCATTGCATGCTATAGAGGAATTATTTATGGAAGAGTCAATCAATGTGGCAAACTTCATTGTTTTCTCATTTTAAGAAATTGTCACAGCCAGCCCAGTCTTCAGCAACCAACAGCCACTCTGATTATAAGCAACCATCAACATGGTGGCAAGACCCTCCACCTGCAAAATTATTACAACTCTCTGAAGGCTCAGATGATGGTTAGCATTTTTAGCAATGAATTATTTTTAATTAGCATATGTACATTTTTTAGACATAATGCTATTGCACACTTAATAGACTACAGTATAGTGTAAACATAACTTTTGTATGCACTGAGAAACCAAAAATTTGTGTAACTCACTTTATTGAGACATTCACTTTATTGTGGTGGTCTGGAATTGAACCTGCAATATCTCCAATGTACACCTGTACATATTAAATATTGTTTAGAGAATAAATGAGCATGAGTCTTTTGGGGAGCAGTCCTAGAAATCTTAACTTCTAGGTTGAGGTTTTGGTCATCTACTCTTTTATTCTAGAATTTCTCATCTTTTTTTGGTAACATCTTCCTCTAATTTGTTATCCCCAGCAACAACTCCTCTTATTTTCTGTTGGCTAGAAGGAGTAGACTTGCTATTAAATAACAATCAGACTAATTACATTCCACTTTGATTTGCAAAGTGAGACTAATACTTTTTCTTGTCAGTTTTTTGGAGATTTTCTATTATGTTTTTTATTTACATAAAATACTAGCAATTTGATGGTGGTAGGGAGAGACATGAATTTAGTTGAGGGATTAAGAAGGACTTGTGAAAACTAGGGATATGTGAATCTATAAATCTAAGGCTGAATGAGTTCAATAAAGAGTGATGATCCTCTAATTTAACTATATTTATTATTACATGCTGAGAATTATCTAAAACTCCATAATATTAATATTTCAGAGAATTGATTGTCATATGAAACTCTTCATTTTAAAAACTGGCCTCAAAATCTAGCCAAAAATAGTTCCTTATTTCATTCCCTATCAATCAATTTGACATTTTTAGTATTTCTTGGATTTGAGACTAGGACAAAAATAACAGAAGCACATATTATAATAGTTATTTCTGAATCCCAGAACTTCATAAGTACACAAAATAAATGTTTTATAAACTACAAAATAAAACTGCTGCTGGGATGACTGAACATATTTCTATAAAATGAAAATAAAAGTCATATTCATTTTCACTAAAAATAAGTTTATATATGCCATAATATTATTTGAATTGTTACAAAAAAATTAAGAGTTAGGGAGTATGAAGTATTTTGGCTTTCCTCTCACTTTTATTCTCATCAGTGGTCTGTGGAACAATTGGTTTAATGAGTGAATTCCAGACAGTCCTTTGAGCTGGTTAAAAATGCCAGAACAAGATGTTCTCATGTCATAACATCTACTTCTTTTTGAAGCTTATATTAAGAATTATTTCTATGAAGACTTTTCTCATATTTGTTCTTCCCTCTCTCCTTTCAGAGAGAATCTTTGTACCAGCCAGTGTTCCATGTATGGATTTCTATTTGAACATCTGTAAATGTGACTGAACTTATTCGTTTACATGTTTGTCTCACTCATCCTGTGGACTCAGAGCCCTGCTTCTTAAGGACAAGGATTGGATCTCGCTCCCCTTGTTTCCCTAGTACCTGACACTGAGTGTAAGATTTAACAGTCCTAATTTTAATCCCTGTCAGTGTTCATATCTCTTACATGTCAAATTGTAGTATCCTTCTGCTCTGACACTGGGCTTAGTGATATAAGTAGCTTTGGTCAATGAGATGTTAACAAATTGTGATACAAAGGTTGGCTTGAAATGTGCTTGTGTGATTGGGCTTGCTTGCACTTGCATTCTGCCATTACTATGAGAACATGCCCATGTTAACCTGCTGGAGGTTGAAAGACACAGAATCACTCCTGATTTTCTAGGTGAGGCCATCTTAAATCACTTAACGAACAGCCAGCTCCTACCTATGTGAGCAAGACTAGCTGAAACCAGAAGAACTGCTATTCAGCCATTCCAGATTCATAAAAATAATTTTGTATTGTTATATACAAGTTAGGTTTTGATGTTGCTACTTGCAGTCATTTTGGCATTAAATAGCTAATGCAAAGAGAAAAGCACATAGGATGTGCTTCATAATTGAACAATGAAGGATGCTTCTAGGTGGCACAAGGAAAAGGAAAAAAAGATGAAGAGGAAAGCAAAGGTAGAAGACATGTTTGCCTCCTAAAATCCTCTTATTAAAACTCCCTCACTATAGCTCCACTCATATTAAAATAGTAGATAAGATGAAAAAGGAAACATTTCTTGGCTCTAAGCCATTGAGCCTGGGGAAAAAAAATGAAGCTGATATTAACTGAATGCTACTATGCCCCAGATATTTTCACACGTGTTATTTCATTTAATCCTCATGTCAACTCAGGAGATAGGAATTGTTGTCCCCCTTTCAGAATGAGAATAATTAGGCTCAATGGAGTAACTTGCCTAAGGTTATACATTTAAAAATGCATAGAGTCAGTGAGAGAAAGCTCATTGTGGAAACTGTATTTATGAGGTGGAGGAGTGAGGCATACAATGAACAGATTTAGAAAGCCTAATGCCAATTGGAGACTAATAAAAATATTTATTGACCACCTACCATGTGTTAAATACTTTGCTAAGTACTGAAATATAATAAACATTGAAGAATGATATTATTTGAAGGTATAATGAAATAAAATCAAAATATATATTGTAAATGCTGGAGAAATCACTAAAATTTTAAACCAGAGAGGTATCACTAATAAGCAAATAAAAGAGATAAAATGGAATTTAAAAAAATATCTCAAGTTATGCAAAAGAAGATAATAAAACAAAAACGGGAATGTGATGAATAGAAAATAAATAGCAAGATAGATGTAAAGTCTACCATATCAATAATATAAAGGGCTTAAAAATTCTAATTACAAGACATAGATTTAAAAATTAGGGCTTCCCTGGTGGCACAGTGGTTGAGAGTCCGCCTGCCAATGCAGGAGACACAGGTTCGTGCCCTGGTCCGGGAAAATCCCACATGCCGCGGAGCGGCTGGGCCTGTGAGCCATGGCCACTGAGCCTGCGCATTTGGAGCCTGTTCTCCACAACGGTAGAGGCCACAACAGTGAGAGGCCTGCATGCCGAAAAAAAAAAAAAGATGAAAATTCCAAGACCTACCTATATGCTATCTATAAAAAATCCACTTTAAATATAATGATAGAGGTTAAAAGTAAAAGAAAGAAAATAAAGGTATCACGTAAAAACAGACTGAAAGAAGGCTGGAGTGCTATACTAATAGCAGCCCAAGTATGTAGACTTCAAAACAAGGAATACTACTAGGGATAGAGTTGGACATTTCATAAGAATAAAGAGATAAATTCATCAAAGAGACATTAAAATCCCTAAATGAGCATGTATCTAATAATAGGATTTTAATATACACAAAACAAAAACTTATAGAAATGAATGGAGAAGAGGCAGAGCCACAATTATAGTTGAAGAGCTCAAGATTCCTATCTTAGTAATTGAGGTAAAGTGACAAGGAAACAAAATTTGGTTGTTTATTCATTGCATACTTTTATTCTCTTTTTCTCTGAGACTGGATATTTATCAATATAGAGAGGAATATAATAAAAAATAGGTGCCCCTTCTTTTTGGACCCTAATTTGTTCTATGAACCCTAATTTGTTCTATCTCTTCTTTTTTATGGAGTCATTTGTTCAAGTTAAAATGGCAGCTCTAGCATATCGGCAAAAAATAATAAATTTAAAAAATTTAATATCATTTAGTATAAGTAAAGAGCCAAATTGTACTCTGACATTCTGTAGACCCACTCTGATCATGGCATGATGAATTTTTTCAATCCAAGGAGCCTTCAGCCAGTATCTTCAGGCAAATCAAATCTACAGATACTTTCTCCTACTTTGTGTCCTGCTCATTCCTTTAACTAAGCCCCTTTCCTATTTCCTATCTCAGATGTCAGTATAGAATAACTGATAATTACAGGGACATTATTATACTTTAATGATAAAATGGCTACTTGTAAGGATTGCTCTACTACTATAATTACTCTTCATAATAGTTGCTGCTACATTAGTTATTGCTATATTTTTATCCACATTGTCATATATATTTTAATTCTCAAGGTTTCTCTCCTGTAATCTGTCTCATTTTCTCCCTATTTCTAGGTAGAAGAGTTTGTCATGGCATTCAAAACTTACCTTAAAGCCAGAGGTTATGGTCACTAGACAAACATCCATGCTTTGAAGTTTGACATTTTAGACACGTTTTTGATCATGTGTAGCTCTCCCAAGCTCTGCATGATTCTTTGTGTAGTCCCATCTCTGGAAAAATGTTTTCTTTTTCCTTTGAGAAAAATGGAAATTTTGTAATATCATAACTAGTACAATTTTTAATTACACATTTTGAAGTAAGCAAAATTAAGCTTTGCATTAAAAGTATATACAACATACAATTAATATTTATCCCCAAACTTCAAAGATGGTTCAACATCAGGAAATCTATATTAACAAATTAAAGAAAATTGATAAACATAATTATCTCATATTTCTTTACTAGATAAAGTAAAACTATTCAGTATATCTCAACTCACATTCTTGATATTAAAATATATCATCTCTTCTTAGAAAATTAAAAAGAGAATTTTATGCCTTGATAAACATAAAATATATGTTTATATATGTTTATATATAATATATAATGTTATATATTTTATATATATTATATATATATTATATATATAATATATAATATATATATAATATATATATAATGTTATATATTATATATATATATAAAACATAAAATATATGTTTATATACATAAATATATGTATAATACATAAAACCACAACCAACATTATCCTTAATGGTGAAGTATAATGCATTTGAATTGAAATTAGGAATAAGATAATAATATCTACTATTACTGCTAATATTTCAACATAATTCTTGAATTGATATCCACTGTAATAAGACAAGAATATTTCATTCATTTTAAATATTAAAAGGTATATTGATCAGGTATTATTAACTTATGACAACAGAAATCACAGTTGGTAGACTAAACACAAAGGTATTTATTAATCATTGGAGAAGCAGAATCTACCAGGAATAACTCTTAAAACCACATCAAAGAACTAGACCCCCTAAGGGAGCTACTGTCTTTGTCTTGAGGAAGCTATCATATCAGGAATTTGCCTGCCATTGAGAAAGTTACCAAATCAGATGCTGGCTGCAGAACCATGATGTCTTTGCTACAAATGTGCCAGAAAAATGGATGACTTGCATTTGCCTCTCTCTTCACATAACTCATTTCCAAATTAAAGTGAGATTTGAGCGCATGTGATGTATTGAACCTAAATTATATTCAGAATCCTAGCTGTAAGACTCTGGGAAATGTAGGGCACAGATTCCATTTGCTGTAGTTAAAAGAGGGTTCAAATGGATGTTGAGTAAGCCTACTCATGGTCTCTATCACAAAATGGAAGGAACAAAATTGTCATTTTCTCACAGACCATATATTGCTCAACACAGAAAAATCTGAGAGAAGAAACTAAAAATCCAGTAAAATATCTATAATCATTCCCAAGCTAGACTAATACAATATATTTAAAAGAGTTACTGTACAAAAAATTAATCAGTTGGAGAATGGAACATAGTGATCATATTCACAATTGCAACAAAAATTTTCAATATTGAGGAATACAATTTATAAGATATGTATAAGATTATATGAAAATAAGTTACAAAAATATGCTTAATATAGTAATATATGGAGATATAGCCTATTTTCTTATATAGAAAGACTGAATAGCATAATGACCATCTGTATTTCATTTTTTTTGTATTTAATATTCCACATATACTTTTTTTAATTGAATTTTATTTGATTGCCACAAATATTCATTTTATGGACTTTACACACCTTATTTTAAAGTGGATTTCTTGGATCATATATATTTGTGCCAATTTTGCTATGATAATTAAAAAACAAATTTCACCTTTTGATCCTCTTAGCCCATTTCTCCCATCCACAATCCCTTGCCTCTGGCAACCATCATTCAGTTCTCTGTATCTATGAGTTTTTTGTTTTTGTATTTAGATTCCACATATAAGAGAGATCATATGCCATTTTTTTTTCTGTATGACTCATTTCACTTAGCATAATGCCCTCAAGGTCCATCCATGTTGTCACAAATGGCAAGATTTCATTCTTTTTAATGTCTGAGTAATATTACTTTGTACATATATGTAGCACAGTTTTTTGTGTCCATTCATCCATTGATGAACACTTAAGTTGTTTTTATATCTTAGCTATTGCAAATAGTCCTGCAATGAACATGGGGGTTCATATATCTTTCTGAGTTACTGTTTTTGTTTTCTTTGGATAAATAACAAGAAGTGGAATTGCTGGATCATATGGTAGTCTTATTTTTAATTTTTTGAGTAACTTCTATACTGGTTTCCGTAGTTGCTGCACCAATTTATGTTCCCATCAACAGTGCACCAAGGGTTTCCTTTTCTCCACATTCTTTGCCAACTTGTTATATCTTTTTGAAGATAACCATTCTGACATGTGTGAGGTGATATCTCATTGTGGTTTTGATTTGCATTTCCCTGATAATTAGTAATGTTAGGCATCTTTTCATGTGTCTGTGGCCATCTGTATGTCTTCTTTGGAAAAACGTCTATTCAAGAATTCTGACAATTTTTTAATTGGGTTGTTTGTTTTTTGATATTGTGTTGTATGATTTCTTTATATATTTTGAATATTAATCCCTTATCAGATATATGGTTTGAAAATATTTTCTCTCATTCAGTAGGTTGACTTTTCATTTTGTTGCTGGCTTCCTTTGCTGTGTATAAGCACTTTAGATTGGTATACTCCCACTTGATTATTTTTGCTTTTGTTGCTTTTACTTTTGGTGTTAGATTTTGAAAAAAAATCATTGCCAAGATCTATGTCAAGGGGCTTACCACCTATGCCTTTATTTTTTTAGGAGTTTTATGATTTTATGTCTCATGTTTGAGCCTTTTTTTCTGTTAATTTTTGGGTACAGTGTAAGATAGTGAATGAGTTACATTCTTTTGCATGTTTTACTCAAAACTTTTCTATGATATTTGACACCTTTAGTTTTTCATTCACTTATTACTTGTGTCATCTAAAAAATTAACTTTAAATTTGCAGACTCTTTTGTGTCTTTTGTGCATTTTTCCCTCATTCCAAATCATTTCCTGTAATTACAGATAAAATTCCAATAGACTTATTCATATTATTATTATAACTAACATATACTGAGAATTATACATTGAACCGGCTACTGTGTTAAGTGTCTAACTTGTAGTACTTTTGTAATTCTTTCCAGGATCACCTTAGTTTAGTACCATTATTGTGTACTAGGTACTTGTTAAATGCTTTATTGATATTCTCTCATTTATCCTTCCAACAATCCTAGGATTTGGCTACTATCATTTACTTTCATTTTCAGGTCAGGACACAGCAGTTTTGAGAGGTTAGATAACTTTCACAAGGTGGCACAGCTCCTCTGTGGTTGAGATAGGATATGAAGCTAGTTTGTCTGATTCCAGAAACCATACTTTCAGCCACAAAATTGTACATCCCCTTCTTCAAGATTCTAAATATTCTGAGTCATAATGGGAAATCTCAAGCAGTTACCAAACAGATGTGGAATACAATTGTGTCTTGACTTTTAAAATTTAATAGGCATAATTTTAGTTGAAGAGGCCTGATTTGATAGTCATGAGTGAAGCTCTGCTTAGTCATAGAACAATATTAAATCCTTCATTTGCTACCAAGATTTAATGCTCCCACCCTGACCAATGCATGCCATCTTCCAGGGCCAGCTCTTTCATTAAGGGCTGGCCAGTTTGGACTCATTATAACTTCACTGAGAGTTAGAACTTAGTACTTTAAGTCTTAGACTCTACCAGCATTTAATCATTCTAATTGTTTTGTTACCTGTCATGGCATGAATATAATTGCCTTTGTTTCAACATTTTGTATTCCTCCATAGGAATCTCTGAAATATGACTTTTATCTCTTGTAAACTGGAGTAAATAAAATACAAAGGAGTTGTGTGCAACATAAGCCTCATATGTCACTAGCATTCTCTTTTGTCCTTTTATATTGTGGTGCTAAGCTTCTAGATAAATACTATTTTATGAATTTAAACAACTTTTCTTGATCATAGTTTTCTTCCATCTACTATACCTTGTTTCCAATCAATTCTTACCAATTCATTTTTATCATGATTTGAATTTTTAAAATTTCTCTTTTTTGCCTTAATATACCAATTTCCCACCATTTCATTCTGTTTTTTGTGTAATGTTTTAATTCTAATACAGTGACATTTTTACCTTAATCACTTGGTGAGTTTCCTCATCAATCTTGATCAATTCTTATTCAGTAGGTTATTTTTCTACATGCCTTGCTAATTACTGGCTTGGCAACATAGCTTTAAGCTTTGTGGTATAGATGCATTTGTTGTCCTTAATATCTCCTATTGGTTTTTTCTTTCCTTTCATAAACCTCATCACCAGGTCTGGTTTTCATATTTATCAAGGTTTGTCATTTCAAAGGTAAATGTTTTCATCCTTTCTACCACTGATGTTCACATTTGTCACAACTTTGTCAACCAACATAATTTCTCTTAACAAATCTTTAAATATTATGAACACTGATTAGATAAGCTCATAAATATTCACCAAACTAACACACATACCCAAGAAAACATGTCATTGGAAATATTAACAGTATGATTAAACAGCAGCAAAAGGAGCTTGACTAAATCACAAAAAGAAAATATTTTAGGCTTAAATGCAAATATATGAGCACAGACTACCTTGCCACAAAGCAAAACTTAGCAAATTATTAGCCACCCAATTAAACCTAGTACCAGCACTGAGATAAGTAAAAATTGCAAAGAAATTATATCCATGTAACTGGGCTTGAAATTATTCATCTGAAAAGTTGTATAAGATGTCAGCTATGGGGACTTCCCTGGTGGTGCAGTGGCTAAGAATCCACCTGCCAATACAGAATACCTGGGTTTGATCCCTGCTCTGGGGAGATCTCACATGCCACAGAGCAGCTAAGCCTGTGCACAACAACTACTGAGCCTGTGCTCCAGAGCCCACATGCCACAACTACTGAAGCCCACACACTCTAGGGCCCGTGTGCCACAACTACTGAGTCTGAGTGCTGCAACTACTGAAGCCCGTGTGCCTAGATCCCGTGCTCTGCAACAAAAGAAGCCACTGCAATGAGAAGCCCACACACTGCAACAAAGAGTAAGCCCCCTCACCACAACTAGAGAAAGCCCACATACAGCAACGAAGACCCAATGCAGCCAAAAAAAAAAAAAAAAAAGATATCAGCTATGCAAGATTGATGAGACTGAATGTCTTTGGCCTCAGCAAGGAGACACTATAGAATGTAAAGTCAGCCTCACTTGGACTCCAGAGTGTATTTATATGAATTTTATGTTCAGGGCTGATATTACTATAATAGGAGTAAAGGGAAAGCTGCACACGTACAAACTTTTGCATGAGATGAATAAGGTAAAGTGCATTTCAAAAACTATATGGCAATTTTGTAACCTGCCAAGTTGGATAAGCTTCTGGCCAAAAAAGGTACACAAAATAATCAAAACTCCAGAGGCTATGTTCATGATTTTTTGCCATGAAAATTAAGGTTTGGGCCAAAAATGAAATAATGAATTTCTTAACTTTACTTTTCTCTATTAATTAAAATTTTAACTCAGGATGATTTGTTCATTCCTTTGATTGACCTCATTGGTATCTCCCAAGCCTGAAATAGCTCTCTCTAGGAAGTGGCATCCTTACAGGATTTCCTTTTTTTTAATGTATAATAAAATATCTGGCAATCAGCAACACTTGAAAACTCAGGCTTTGCATATTTAAAAATCCCAGAAAGACAACTTAAACTGCTCTATACTAAGAGAACAAAGTTTAGAAATATATACACTTTATATTAGAATACTAAAATTGACCAAATCACAATGTTTTTAATAATGATGAAAGAGAACCCATAAAATATTTGTAAAGTCAGTATAGCAATGTAATGGCTTTAAAGAGGGTCTGCAGCTCTTACATCCTGTGACAACATTTTGGCTATATGTGTTAGTCAGTCTCTAAGGTAACCCCCAATGAATTCTGCCTCTGGATATTCATGTCCTTGCTCCATTCTCCCTTTGAGTGAGGACCAGATGACTCGCGACTCCCTTTTAAACAATAGAATACAGCAAAAGTGAAGGGATGTCACATACGAGAATAGGTTACCAAGAGATTACACCCTTGGGTGGCCTCTTTTGCTCTCTCACTGTCTTGCTCACTCACTCTGAGTTGTCATGTTTTGAGCTGCCTTACGGAGAGTCCCACATGGCAAGGAACCGATGTCTCCATCTATCAGCCAGTGAAGACCTGCAGCATTCCAAGAACTATGTGAGTACATTTGGAAGTGGATCCTCCCTTAGTAGCACCTTGAGGTGACTGCAGAACCTACTGATAACTACTTAATTGCAGCCTTGTGAGAGACTTTGTGTCAGAGACACACAGATGAGGCACATCTAGATTTCTGACCCACAGAAAATGTGAGATAATAAATGTTTGTTGTTTTAAGCCACTATATATTGGGGTTATTTGGTAGACTGCAATAGACAACTAATGCACCATAGTAGCGTTATTTATTATTTTTTGTTCATTATGACTAAGGATCTTCTTATATATTAGTAATGTAGATGAAAAGAGATAAGACAAAATACTTTAAATTAAAACTCTATTGTTAACTTTGGAAGGTAATTTACACACCAAGGACTTTGATGATTCTCTCTTTAAAATGTTGCATTCTATCGTCACTTCATAGTTTTAATAGGATCTAAGCATTAACCCACATGAGGCTTGCATTACAGAGAAGTTAAACTGCAAATATGATGATTTGCAACAAGGTAAGTGTGAAAGTAGAGAGAAAATATCACTATAGTCTTGCTGGAGAAGGACATTAAGACAGAATTCTCCTTCAGCTTCTCCATTGAAAAATACCTCTCAACATTAAGTATTACCATATATATCTAGTTAGTCACACCAGAGCTCAGCTTCGTACCTGAACCTAAGTAAACACTGGGGATACCATCATGCTTTTGTTTTCCCACACAAAATTTAGTGAAATTAGAAGGAAGAACAATAAGAAAACGAGTTCAGTTCATAAGTATGCCAAAATGGGGAGGGGAAACATCTTCTTGTAAGTTCACTGTGAGGAACTCACTGATTTTTCTTCATTTTTTGTATTGTTTTGTTTTGTTTTGTGAGACACTTCAAGACTGTTGGAAGGTATGCTCAGATATGCAACAGATTATGAACTGATTTGCAGGGGAAGTATTTTTTCTTTGGCAGTAAGTATGAAAGCTGAGACAGTTCCAATCTGCACAGCCTCATTGGCCACAGAAAGTAGTAAGTTGTCATTAACATCTACTGCTAGTCACTGTAGAGTGTTCTCAAGTGATAGACCCATGGAGAAGATGGAAATCTTGTAGGCATAGAGAAGTATTAATCCAAGTGAATTATTAAAAGAATCGAATTAAGGAACTTTCTAAATATATTCATTTCCTAGGGTTGCTGTAACAAAGTGTCACAAACCAGGTAGCTTAAAACAATAGAAATTTAGTTCAGGAGGCCAGACATCCAAAATCAAGGTGTTGGCAGGGATGGTTCATTTTGGAGGCTCTGAGAGAGAAACCATCCATGCCTGTCTCCTAGCTTCTGGTGGTTGTTGATAAGCCTTGGCATTCCTTGACTTGTAGACACATCACTCTGATGTCTGCCTCCATCTTAATATTATATTCTATTTTGTGTCTCTGAGTCCTCTCCACTTCTCAAAAGGACACCAGTCATTGGATTTAAGATCCTCCCTAAATCCCGAATGATTTCATGTAGAGATCCTTAATTAATTACCTCTGCAAAACCCTATTTCCAAATAAGATCATATTCTGAGGTTCCAGATAGACATGAATTTTGGGAGGACATTATTCACCCCACTACACTAAAGTTAGGTGTATAAAAAAGGTAGTGATGTCCTGCTTGAATATTTGTATGAACTAAATTTACAAACACAGTCAGGCACTGGTTAAGATTTATCCAAAAATTTTAAAAGATTCAAAATCAAATGTAGGATAGATACTTACAATAAGATTTTGGAGTCTTTATTTTTGTTTGAGAGATCAGACTTATTAGAATATTGTTGTCAGACAGTATTAAAAAAGATGTCAGTCGCCATGGTCCCCTCAAGGATATTTGGCAAATATGCTAGGCATTCTGCACTGCAAACTTCACGAACAATGCAAAGGCAGAAATTCTCAACTCTAAACATTTGCTGAAGGATATGCATTCTGGAATAGGCAATTAATTCATGCATGGGTGAAACTGAATCACTCAGTAAATGACCCAGTGGTAAACCATATGATTCCTACTTTGATTCACTAACTTTCAATAAAATCAAATTGACTTAAGGATAGGAAGTTGAACTACTTCTTACAAGTTTCTACATGCTGCTCCATGTTGCTTTTCTCTTCATTTCACATATTTGCCTGGATAATGGTTTGTTATTGGAGTATATATCACTTGCCTAACCTCTAATAAATTAGTGTTTAAAATTACTAATAAATTAATATTTAACATTTTGAAAAGTAGCATTCCAGTGTTGGGGAGCATAGAATGAAATAAATACTACCAAACGTTGCTAATGAGAATTATCTTCCATAGAGCCTTTCTAGTGAGAATTCTGAAAATATGTCACAAGTCTTAAGAATACTCATATTCTTGTCAAAACATCCACTTAAAAATAAATTGATAGCACTTCCGTGGTGGCACATTGGTTGAGGGTCCGCCTGCCAATGCAGGGGACATGGGTTCGTGACCCAGTCCAGGAGGATCCCACATGCTGTGGAGTGGCTGGGACCGTGAGCCATGGCCACTGAGCCTGTGCATCCGGAGCCTGTGCTCTGCAACAGGAGAGACCACAGCAGTGACAGGCCCACATACAGCAAAAAAAAAAATAAATAAAAGATAAGTACACAAAAATGTATGTTCTAGAATATTCATGGCAGTATTGTTTATGAGTGAAAAAAAAAGAAATATCCTAAATGTCCCAAACAAGGTTTTGATTAGATACAAGTGAAGACATAGAAAAAAATGGAATGAAATACTATGCAGTCATTAAAAGTAATTTAGTTGAAAAATACTTAATGACATAAAGGATCTTTATGGGTGATTGTGAAGTGAAAAAAAGTAAAACAAGACAATATAAAAATGTGACCTCATTTATGTAAAAAAATGCCAAGAAAGAAAATCCTAAATGTATGTAGATTAAAATGTTAATGGGGGGGGCAAGGGGAAGATAACGGAAGAGTAAGACGCGGAGATCACCTTCCTCCCCACAGATACACCAGAAACACATCTACACGTGGAACAACTCCTACAGGACACCTACTGAACGCTGGCAGAAGACCTCAGACTTTCCAAAAGGCAAGAAACCCCCCAAATACCTGGGTAGGGCAAAAGAAAAAAAGAAAAAACAGAGACAAAAGGATAGGGACGGGACCTGCACCAGTTGGAGGGAGCTGTGAAGGAGGAAAGGTTTCCACACACTAGAAGCCCCTTTGTGGGCGGAGACTGCGGGTGGTGAAGGGGGGAGCTTCGGAGCCGCAGAGGAGAGCACAGCAACAGGGGTGTGGAGGGCAAAGTGGGGAGATTTCCGCACAGAGGATAGGTGCCTACTGGCACTGACCAGCCTGAGAGGCTTGTCTGCTCACACGCTGGGGTGGGAGGGGCTGTGAGCAGAGGCTTTGCGGAGAGGACTGGGGTTGGCCGCATGAACACAGCCTGCAGGGGGTTACTGCATCACAGCTAGCCGGGAGGGAGTCCAGGAAAAGGTCTGGAGCTGCCGAAGAGACAAGAGACTTTTTCTTCCCTCTTTGTTTCCTGGTGCGCCAGGAGAGGGGATTAAGAGCTCTGCTTAAAGGAGCTCCAGAGACAGGCGCGAGCCACGGCTAAAAGCGCAGACCCCAGAGAAGAGCAGGAGACGCTAAGGCTGCTGCTGCCGCCACCAAGAAGCCTGTGTGCGAGCACAGGTCACTATCCACACCTCACTTCCGGGGAGACTGTGTGGCCCGTCACTGCCATTTTCCCGGGATCCAGGGACAACTTCCCCGGGAGAACGCACGGTGAGCCTCAGGCTGCTGCAACGTCATGCCAGCCTCTACAGACGCAGGCTCGCCCCACACTCCGTGCCCCTCCCTCCCCACAGCCTGAGCAAGCCAGAGTCCCCAAATAAGCGGCTCCTTTAACCACGTCCTGTCTGAGCGAAAAACAGACCCCCACCGGTGACCTACACTCAGAGGTGGGGCCAAATCCAAAGCTGAGCCCTTGGGAGCTGTGAAAACAAAGAAGAGAAAGGGAAATCTCTCCCAGCAGCCTCAGAAGCAGTGGATTAAAGCTCCACAATCAACTTGATGTACCCTGAATCTGTGGAATATATGAAAGGACAACAAATAAACCCAAATTGAGGAGGTGGACTTTGAGAGCAAGATTTATGAATTTTTCCACTTTTCCCCTTTTTTCTGAGCCATGCGGATGAAAGGCTCTTGATGCTACAACCAGGAGTCAGTGCTGTGCCTCTGAGGTGGGAGAGCCAACTTCAGGACTCTGGTCAAAAAGAGACCTCCCAGCTCCACATAATATCAAACGGCAAAAATCTCCCAGAGATCTCCATCTCAATGCCAACACCCAGCTTCACTCAACGACCAGCAAGCTACAGTGCTGGAAACCCTATGCCAAAAAGCTAGCAAAACAGGAACACAACCCCACCAATTAGCAGAGAGGCTGCCTAAAATCATAATAAGTCCACAGACACCCCAAAACACACCACCAGACTTGGACCTGCCCACCAGAGAAACAAGATCCAGCTTCTTCCACCAGAACACAGGCACAAGTCTCCTCCACCAGGAAGCCTACACAACCCACTGAACCAACCATAGCCACTGGGGACAAACACCAAAAACAAAGGGAACTACGAACCAGCAGCCTGCAAAAAGGAGACCCCAAACACAGTAATTTAAGCAAAATGACAAGACATAAAAACACACTGAAGATGAAGAAGGAAGGTAAAACCCCACCAGACCTAACGAATGAAGACAAAATAGGCAGTCTACCTGAAAAAGAATTCAGAATAATGATAGTAAAGATGATCCAAAATCTTGGAAATAGAATAGACAAAATGCAAGAAACATTTAACAAGGACCTAGAAGAAACAAAGATGAAATAAACAACGATGAACAATACAGTAAATGAAATTTAAAATACTCTAGATGGGATCAATAGGAGGATAACTGAGGCAGAAGAATGGATAAGTGACCTGGAAGATAAAAGAGTGGAAATAACTACTGCAGGGCAGAATAAAGAAAAAAGAATGAAAAGAACTGAGGACAGGCTCAGAGACCTCTGGGACAACATTAAATGCACCAACATTTGAATTAAAGGGGTTCCAGAAGAAGAAGAGAAAAAGAAAGGGACTGAGAAAATATTTGAAGAGATTATACTGGAAAACTTCCCTAATATGGGAAAGGATATAGTTAAAAGTCCAGGAAGCAGAGAGAGTCCCATACACAATAAATCCAAGGAGAAACATGCCAAAACACATATTAATCAAACTGTCAAAAATTAAATACAATGAAAGCATATTAAAAGCAGCAAGAGAAAAACAACAAATAACACACGGGAATCCCCATAAGGTTAACAGCTGATCTTTCAGCAGAAACTCTGCAAGGCAGAAGGGAGTGGCAGGACATATTTAAGTGATGAAGGAGAAAAACCTACAACCAAGATTACTCTACCCAGCAAGGATCTCATTCAGATTTGATGGAGAAATTGAAACCTTTACAGACAAGCAAAAGCTGAGAGAGTTCAGCACCACCAAACCAGCTTTACAACAAATGCTAAAGGATCTTCTTTAGCCAAGAAACATAAGAGGAGAAAAAGACCTACAATAACGAACCCAAAACAATTAAGAAAATGGGAATAGGAACATACATATAGATAATTACCTTAATTGTAAATGGACTAAATGTTCCCACCAAAAGACACAGGCTGGCTGAATGGATACAAAAACAAGACCCATATATATGCTGCTTACAAGAGCCCCACTTCAGACCTAGAGACACATACAGACTGAAAGTAAGTTGATGGAAAAAGATATTCCATGCAAATGGAAACCAAAAGAAAGCTGGAATAGCAATTCTCATATCAGAGAAAATAGGCTCTAAAATAAAGACTATTAGAAGAGACAAAGAAGGACACTACATAATGACCAAGGGATCGATCCAAGAAGAAGATATAACAATTGTAAATTTTTATGCACCCAACATAGGAGCACCAAAATACATAAGGCAAATACTAACAGCCATAAAAGGGGAAATCGGCAGTAACACATTCATAGTAAGGGACTTTAACACCCTACTTTCACCAATGGACAGATCATCCAAAATGAAAATAAATAAGAAAACACAAGCTTTAAATGATACATTAAACAAGATGGACTTAATTGATATTTATAGGACACTCCATCCAAAAACAACAGGATACACTTTTTTCTCAAGTGCTCATGGAACATTCTCCAGGATAGATCATATCTTGGGTCATACATCAAGCATTGGTAAATTTAAGAAAATTGAAATTGTATCAAGTGTCTTTTCCGACGACAATGCTATGAGACTAGATATCAATTAAAGGAAAAGATCTGTAAAAAATGCAAACACAGGGAGGCTAAACAATACACTACTTATTAACGAAGTGATCACTGAAGAAATCAAAGAGTAAATCAAAAAATACCTAGAAACAAATGATAATGGAGTGATGACGACCAATACCTATGGTATGCAGCAAAAGCAGTTTTAAGAGGGAAGTTTATAGCAATACAAGCTCACCTTAAGAAACAGGAAACATCTAGAATAAACAACCTAACCTTGCACCTAAAGCAATTAGGGAAAGAAGAACAAAAAACCCCCAAAGTTAGCAGAAGGAAAGAAATCATAATAATCAGATCAGAAATAAATGAAAAGAAATGAAGGAAACAATAGCAAAGATCAATGAAACTAAAAGCTGGTTCTTTGAGAAGATAAACAAAATAGATAAAGTATTAGCCAGACTCATCAAGAAAAAAAGGGAAAAGACTCAAATCAATAGAATTAGTAAGGAAAATGGAGAAGTAACAACTGACACTGCAGAAATAGAAAAGATCCTGAGAGATTACTACAAGCAACTCTTTGCCTATAAAATGGACAACCTGGAAGAAATGGACAAATTCTTAGAAATGAACAACCTGCCAAGACTGAATCAGGAAGAAACAGAAAATATGAAGAGACCAAGCACAAGAACTGAAATTGAAACTGTGATTAAAATTTTTCCAACAAACAAAAGCCCAGGGCCAGATGGCTTCACAGACGAATTCTATCAAACGTTTAGAGAAGAGCTAACACCTATCCTTCTCAAACTCTTCCAAAATATAACAGAGGGAGGAACACTCCCAAATTCATTCTACGAGGCCACCATCACTGTGATACCAAAACCAGACAAGGATGTCACAAAGAAAGAAAACTACAGGCCAATATCACTGATGAACATAGATGCAAAAATCCTCAACAAAATACTAGCAAACAGAATCCAACAACAAATTAAAAGGATCATACACCATGATCAAGTGGGGTTTATTCCAGGAATGCAAGGATTCGTCAATATATGCAAATCAATCAATGTGATAAACCATATTAACAAATTGAAGGAGAAAAACCATATGATCATCTCAATAGATGCAGAGAAAGCTTTTGACAAAATTTAACACCCATTTATGATAAAAACCCCACAGAAAGTAGGCATAGAGGGAACTTTCCTAAACATAATAAAGGCCATATATGACAAACCCACAGCCAACATCGTCCTCAATGGTGAAAAACTGAAAGCATTTCCACTAAGATCAGGAACAAGACAAGGTTGCCCACTCTCACCACTCTTATTCAACATATTTTTTGACGTTTTAGCCACAGCAATCGAGAAGAAATGGAAATAAAAGTAATCCAAATGAGAAAAGAAGAAGTAAAGAGGTCACTGTTTGCAGATGACATGATACTATACATAGAGAATCCTAAAGATGCTACCAGAAAACTACTAGAGCTAATCAATGAATTTGTAAAGTTGCAGGATACAAAATTAATGCACAGAAATCTCTGGCATTCCTATACACTAATGATTGAAAATCTGAAAGTGAATTCAAGAAAACACTCCCATTTACCATTGCAACAAAAAGAATAAAATATCTAGGAATAAACCTACCTAAGGAGACAAAAGATGTGTATGCAGAAAATTATAAGACACTGATGAAAGGAATTAAAGATGATACAAATAGATGGAGAGATATACCATGTTCTTGGATTGGAAGAATCAACATTGTGAAAATGACTCTACTACCCAAAGCAATCTACAGAGTCAATGCAATCTCTATCAAACTACCACTGGCATTTTTCACAGAACTGGAACAAAAATTTCACAATTTGTATGGAAACACAAAAGACCCTGAATAGCCAAAGCAATCTTGAGAAGGAAAAACGGAGCTGGAGGAATCAGGCTCCCTGACCTCAGACTATACTACAAAGCTACAGTTATCAAGACGGTATGGAACTGGCACAAAAACAGGAAGATAGATCAATGGAAAAGGATAGAAAGCCCAGAGACAAACCCACACATATATGGTCACCTTATCTTTGATAAAGGAGGCAGAAATGTACAGTGGAGAAAGGACAGCCTCTTCAATAAGTGTTGCTGGGGAAACTGGACTGGTACATGTAAAAGTATGAGATTAGGTCACTCCCTAACACCATACACAAAAATAAGCTCAAAATGGATTAAAGACCTAAATGTAAGGCCAGAAACTGTCAAATTCTTAGAGGAAAACATAGGCAGAACACTCTGTGACATAAATCACAGCAAGATCCTTTTTGACCCATCTCCTAGAGAAATGGAAATAAAAACAAAAATAAACAAATGGGACCTAATGAAACTTCATATCTTTTGCACAGCAAAGGAAACCATAAACAAGACCAAAAGACAATCCTCAGAATGGAAGAAAATATTTGCAAATGAAGCAACTGACAAAGGATTAATTTCTAAAATTTACAAGCAGCTCTTTCAGCTCAATAACAAAAAAGGAAACAACCCAATCCATAAATGGGCAGAAGACCTAAATAGACATTTCTCCAAAGAAGATATACAGACTGCCAAGAAACTCATGAAAGAATGCTCAACATCATTAATCATTAGAGAAATTCAAATCAAAACTACAATGAGATATCATCTCACACCAGTCAGAATGGCCATCATCAAAAAATCTAGAAACAATAAATGCTGGAGAGAGTGTGGAGAAAAGGGAACACTCTTGCACTGCTGGTGGGAATGTGAATTGGTTCAGCCACTATGGAGAACAGTATGGAAGTTCCTTAAAAAACTACAAATAGAACTACCATATGACCCAGCAATCCCACTACTAGGCATATACCCTGAGAAAACCATAATTCAAAAAGTCATGTACCAAAATGTTCATTGCAGCTCTATTTACAATAGCCCAGAGATGGAAACATCCTAAGTGCCCATCATCGGATGAATGGATAAAGAAGGTGTGGCACATATATACAATGGAATATTACTCAGCCATAAAAAATGAAATTGAGCTATTTGTAATGATGTGCATAGACCTAGAGTCTGTCATATAGAGTGAAGTAAGTCAGAAATAGAAAGACAAATACCGTATGCTAACACATATATATGGAATTTAAGAAAATAAAATGTCATGTTGAACCTAAGGGTAAGACAGGAATAAAGACACAGACCTACTAGAGAATGGACTTGAGGATATGAGGAGGGGGAATGGTGAGCTGTGACAAAGCAAAAGAGAGGCATGGACTTATATACACTACCAAACGTAAGCTAGATAGCTAGTTGGAAGCAGCCGCCTAGCACAGGGAGATCAGCTCGTTGCTTTGTGACCGCCTGTAGGGGTGGGTTAGGGAGGGTGGGAAGGAGGGAGACGCAAGAGGGAAGAGATATGGGAACTTATGTATATGTATAACTGATTCACTTTGTTATAAAGCAGAAACTAACACACCATTGTAAAGCAATTATACCCCAATAAAGATGTTAAAAAATGTTAATGGGTCATTTATTACCTTTTTCTTTTTCCTAATCTGTATTTTGTAATTAGAAAAATAAACACATTTAATTAGAAAACATATCAATAAGTGGTAACAAATTCTTAGCTTAAAATGTGAGTTTATTAGGGCATGTATTCCCAAATATTTTCCTCTTCTCCTGTCAACTTAATTTACTAACTCAGTATCTCAATTTTTAAAAAGTAAAGCAAAGGGAGATTTTCTAAACTTTAGCTAAACTGAAATCAATTTATTTTATTAAAGTTGTCCTTACACGTTTTTTATATTTAGGTGATTATGTTTTCCTGAGCAAACTTAAAAACAAATCTAACCACTAGAAAAAAAGAAAGCTTTCCAAATGCTCTTACACTGCCATTTATCAAACTATCCTTGGGGAACAACTAGCATATCTTAGGCCAGACCATTGGGCATTATAAGATCCCTCTCTTGTTGACACCTCAACATTGTATCATTGATTTCTTCTTCATTGTAAGTTATTATTGCAATTCATACCACTACAAGATCCCTGGTAAATACAATTATTTTCTATCTACTGCCCAGTCATTTTCGTCTAGCATAAAGAGAGCTATTTTGAATGTAAAGCATTCGACAGCAAGGCATCAACACATATTTCATATGATTTGATTTTTATGAATTATCAGATGACAGGAATAAATTTGAACAACTGAAAGAAAAATAAATCTTGCTACTGGAGAACAATTAATCTACTCAAAAATAGTCATTTACTATGGAAAAAGAGTAAACTCTTCTCATATCCATCAGAATTACAACAGACATTCTACTACAGTTGTTATATGCATTCATTGAATCCTTTCCTAAACACTGAAGCCATTTCTTTTTGAAAAATTGGAAATACATCTACATTAGAGATTTAAGAGCCACACTTTCATTTTCTCACCAGGTAGGTGTGCAATCAAGCAGTAAAAAATTTCTTGTAGGAAAACAACTCTAATACTTAAATCATAATTAATTTCACTGCTGTAACTTTTCCAAATGTAATATTCATTTTCATGACATTCCAAAAAATTAATTAAAATATTCAAATTAACACACGACTAATTTGATGGTTCCATTCCAAGACCTAGTAGGCATGAGTTCAAATTTCTAACAACTTTTCAATGCAAAGAGAAATGACTTAGTCTCCCATAGGACAATGAATGAAAAGTTATTGTGTTTAAAACAAGGAACCTGAAAATCGTCTCTTGGTTTAAATTCCTCAACCACCAAGTGGAGAGGTGTCATAGCCTATAATGCACAACTCAGGAAATAATCTCAAGCATTAATGAAAAACCAAAGAAAACAGAGTGTGATCATAACCAAGTTACATAACGTTTCCTCATCTGTAAAATGTATGTGGTGATACACCACGTGTAGGGTCTTCATGACAGTTACATGAGATAATATATGCCTGTTTAGTCACAGGCTTAAATTTGGAATATATTCTAGCCTGGAGGTGGTAGCAAACTTAGTATTTATATTCATTTTGTGATCTTGACAGCTTTGGAACAAGCTGCCCTATGAATCTCGTTCAACCAGAAAGCTGGCCCCTGTTTCTATCTCCAATTCTTCTAACTCTCTACTTGACCACCATGGACAAGAGAAGAGATACAGTAACCTTTCTATTTCATGGTCTCCTATGTGGAGATCAGTCTTTCCATTTCTGAACCTGCAGCAAACAGTTTCCACAAGAGATGCTATGATCATTCATCTACGTCTACACAGTGACCACCTTTAGATATTTTTACAATAGAAAAATAGACTATTTCTGGGGCTGAGTATATCAGTGAGTTTGTGTCACACTATGAATCCAGGTTATTTTTCTATCTCCTAAATTAAAATTTTGCTGCTGCTTCTCAGATTATTTCCATCAAAGTACTAAAAAGCACGAGAAGATGATACGTACAGCAAGGAGAGGGTAAGAATGGGGTGGGGTGGGTTCGGCACTGTTGCAGGGTGAGGATTTAGTTTAAGTCATGTTTTATCCAATCATACAAAGTTTGCATTTCACCCCACAATATATCATGCTTGTATATGTATAACATGTAAAATATATGCTGGTCATAATATTTTTAAAATGTTTTATCATTGAGTAAAACTGACTCTTCCAGAATATATTCTATCTTCAGATGAAGCATCTAAAGCTACAAGTATCTCTCTCCCTGCATACAAATGTGTAACCCAGTTTGAAGGCAGACATGTAGTGTTTCTAAGAAATTTACTAAAGAATATTGGTGAGGATTACACTAGCTCAATGTGTTATCAAAAATGATTGGTTACTCCTCATTAAGAGTAGGTCCTTTGTTAGCTAAATCATAAGCAATAAGTTCTTTTTTTTTTTAAACATCTTTATTGGGGTATAATTGCTTTACAATGGTGTGTTAGTTTCTGCTTTATAACAAAGTGAATCAGTCATACATAAACATATGTTCCCATATGTCTTCCCTCTTGCGTCTCCCTCCCTCTCACCCTCCCTATCCCACCCCTCCAGGCTGTCACAAAGCACCGAGCCAATATCCCTGTGCCATGCAGCTGCTTCCCACTAGCTATCTACCTTACTACGTTTGTTAGTGTGTATATGCCCATGACTCTTTCTCGCCCTGTCACAGCTCACCCTTCCCCCTCCCCATAACCTCAAGTCCGTTCTCTAGGAGGTCTGCATCTTTATTCCTGCCTTACCCCTAGGTTCTTCATGACATTTTTTTTTCTTAAATTCCATATATATGTGTTAGCATACGGGATTTGTCTTTCTCTTTCTGACTTACTTCAATCTGTATGACAGACTCTAGGTCTATCCACCTCATTACAAATAGCTCAATTTCGTTTCTTTTTATGTTGGAGTAATATTCCATTGTATATATGTGCCACATCTTCTTTATCCATTCATCTGATGATGGGCACTTAGGTTGTTTCCATCTCCGGGCTATTGTAAATAGAGCTGCAATGAACATTTTGGTACATGACTCTTTTTGAATTATGGTTTTCTCAGGGTATATGCCCAGTAGTGGGATTGCTGGGTCATATGGTAGTTCTATTTGTAGTTTTTTAAGGAACTTCCATACTGTTCTCCATAGTGGCTGAACCAATTCACATTCCCACCAGCAGTGCAAGAGTGTTCCCTTTTCTCCAAACCCTCTCCAGCATTTATTGTTTCTAGATTTTTTGATGATGGCCATTCTGACTGGTGTGAGATGATATCTCATTGTAGTTTTGATTTGCATTTCTCTAATGATTAATGATGTTGAGCATTCTTTCATGTGTTTGTTGGTAGTCTGTATATCTTCTTTGGAGAAATGTCTATTTAGGTCTTCTGCCCATTTTTGGATTGGGTTGTTTGTTTTCTTGTTATTAAGCTGCATGAGCTGCTTGTAAATTTTGGAGATTAATCCTTTGTCGGTTGCTTCATTTGCAAATATTTTCTCCCATTCTGAGGGTTGTCTTTTGGTCTTGTTTATGGTTTCCTTTGCTGTGCAAAAGATATGAAGTTTCATTAGGTCCCATTTGTTTATTTTTGTTTTTATTTCCATTACTCTAGGAGGTGGGTCAGAAAGGATCTTGCTGTGATTTATGTCATAGAGTGTTCTGCCTATGTTTTCCTCTAAGAGTTTGATAGTTTCTGGCCTTACATTTAGGTCTTTAATCCATTTTGAGCTTATTTTTCTGTATGGTGTTAGGGAGTGATCGAATCTCATACTTTTACATGTACCTGTCCAGTTTTCCCAGCACCACTTATTGAAGAGGCTCTCCTTTCTCCACTGTACATTCCTGCCACCTTTATCAAAGATAAGGTGTCCATATGTGCATGGGTTTATCTCTGGGCTTTCTATCCTTTTCCATTGATCTATCTTTCTGTTTTTGTGCCAATACCATACCGTCTTGATAACTGTAGTTTGTAGTATAGTCTGAAGTCAGGGAGCCTGATTTCTCCAGTTCCTTCTTTCGTTCTCAAGATTGCTTTGGCTATTTGGGGTCTTTTGTGTTTCCATACAAATTGCAAAATTTTTTGTTCTAGTTCTGTGAAAAATGCCAGTGGTAGTTTGATAGGGATTGCATTGAATCTATAGATTGCTTTGGGTAGTAGAGTCATTTACATAATGTTGATTCTTCCAATCCAAGAACATGGTATATCTCTCCATCTATTTGTATCATCTTTAATTTCTTTCATCAGTGTCTGATAATTTTCTGCATACAGGTCTTTTGTCTCTTTAGGTAGGTTTATTCCTAGATATTTTATTCTTTTTGTTGCAATGGTAAATGGGAGTGTTTTCTTGATTTCACTTTCAGATTTTTCATCCTTAGTATATAGGAATGCCAGAGATTTCTGTGCATTAATTTTGTATCCTGCCACTTTACCAAATTCATTGATTAGCTCTAGTAGTTTTCTGGTAGCATCTTTAGGATTCTCTATGTATAGGATCATGTCATCTGCAAACAGTGACAGCTTTACTTCTTCTTTTCCAATTTGGATTCCTTTTATTTCCTTTTCTTCTCTGATTGCTGTGGCTAAAACTTCCAAAACTATGTTGAATAAGAGTGGTGAGAGTGGGCAACCTTGTCTTGTTCCTGATCTTAGTGGAAATGCTTTCAGTTTTTCACCATTGAGGATGATGTTGGCTGTGGGTTTGTCATATATGGCCTTTATTATGTTGAGGAAAGTTCCCTCTATGCCTACTTTCTGCAGGGTTTTTATCATAAATGGGTGTTGAATTTTGTCAAAAGCTTTCTCTGCATCTATTGAGATGATCATATGGTTTTTCTCCTTCAATTTGTTAATATGGTTTATCACATTGATAGATTTGCGTATACTGAAGAATCCTTGCATTCCTGGAATAAACCCCACTTGATCATGGTGTATGATCCTTTTAATGTGCTGTTGGATTCTGTTTGCTAGTATTTTGTTGAGGATTTTTGCATCTATGTTCATCAGTGATATTGGCCTGTAGTTTTCTTTCTTTGTGACATCCTTGTCTGGTTTTGGTATCAAGGTGATGGTGGCCTCGTAGAAGGAGTTTGGGAGTGTTCCTCCCTCTGCTATATTTTGGAAGAGTTTGAGAAGGATAGGTGTTAGCTCTTCTCTAAATGTTTGATAGAATTCGCCTGTGAAGCCATCTGGTCCTGGGATTTTCTTTGTTGGAAGGTTTTTAATCACAGTTTCAATTTCAGTGCTTGTGATTGGTCTGTTCATATTTTCTATTTCTTCCTGATTCAGTCTTGGCAGGTTGTGCATTTCTAAGAATTTGTCCATTTCTTCCAGATTGTCCATTTTATTGGCATAGAGTTGCTTATAGTAATCTCTCATGATCTCTTTTATTTCTGCAGTGTCAGTTGTTACCTCTCCTTTTTCATTTCTAATTCTATTGATTTGAGCCTTCTCCCTTTTTTTCTTGATGAGTCTGGCTAGTGGTTTATCTATTTTGTTTATCTTCTCAAAGAACCAGCTTTTAGTTTTATTGATCTTTGCTATTGTTTCCTTCATTTCTTTTTCATTTATTTCTGATCTGATTTTTATGATTTTTTTCCTTCTGCTAGCTTTGGGTTTTTTTTGTTCTTCTTTCTCTAATTGCTTGAGGTGCAAGGTTAGGTTGTTTATTCGAGATGTTTCCTGCTACTTAAGGTGGGCTTGTATTGCTATAAACTTCCCCCTTAGAACTGCTTTTGCTGCATCCCACAGGTTTTGGGTCATTGTGTCTCCATTGTCATTTGTTTCTAGGTATTTTTTGATTTCCTCTTTGATTTCTTCAGTGATCACTTCGTTAATAAGTAGTATATTGTTTAGCCTCCATGTGTTTGTACTTTTTACAGATCTTTTCCTGTAATTGATATCTAGTCTCATGGCATTGTAGTCAGAAAAGATACTTGATACAATTTCAATTTTCTTAAATTTACCAAGGCTTGATTTGTGACCTAAGATATGATCTATCCTGGAGAACGTTCCATGAGCACTTGAGAAAAATGTGTATTCTGTTGTTTTTGGATGGAGTGTCCTATAAATATCAATTAAGTCCATCTTGTTTAATGTATCATTTAAAGCTTGTGTTTCCTTATTTATTTTCATTTTGGATGATCTGTCCATGGGTGAAAGTGGGGTGTTTAAGTCCCCTACTATGAATGTGTTACTGTCAATTTCCCCTTTTATGGCTGTTAGTATTTGCCTTATGTATTGAGGTGTTCCTATGTTGGGTGCATAAATATTTACAATTGTTATATCTTCTTCTTGGATCGATCCCTTGATCATTATGTAGTGTCCTTCTTTGTCTCTTTTAATAGTCCTTATTTTAAAGTCTATTTTGTCTGATATGAGAATTGCTACTCCAGCTTTCTTTTGGTTTCCATTTGCATGGAATATCCTTTTCCATCCCCTTACTTTCAGTCTGTATGTGTCTCTAGGTCTGAAGTGGGTCTCTTGTAGACAGCATATATAAGGGTCTTGTTTTTGTATCCATTCAGCTAATCTGTGTCTTTTGGTGGGAGCATTTAGTTCATTTACGTTTAAGGTAATTATCGATATGTATGTTCCTATTCCCATTTTCTAAATTGTTTTGGGTTCGTTATTATAGGTCTTTTCCTTCTCTTGTGTTTCTTGCCTAGAGAAGATCCTTTAGCATTTGTTGTAAAGCTGGTTTGGTGGTGCTGAACTCTCTCAGCTTTTGCTTGTCTGTAAAGCTTTTAATTTCTCCATCAAATCTGAATGAGATCCTTGCTGGGTAGAGTAGTCTTGGCTGCAGGTTTTTCTCCTTCATCAATTTCAGTATGTCCTGCCACTCCCTTCTGGCTTGTAGGGTTTCTGCTGAGAGATCAGCTGTTAACCTTATGGGGATTCCCTTTTGTGTTATTTGTTGTTTTTCACTTGCTGCTTTTAATATGTTTTCTTTGTTTAATTTTTGACAGTTTGATTAATATGTGTCTTGGCGTATTTCTCCTTGTATTTATCCTGTATGGGACTCTCTGTGCTTCCTGGACTTGATTAACTATTTCCTTTCCCATATTAGGGAAGTTTTCCACTATAATCTCTTCAAATATTTTCTCAGTCCCTTTCTTTTTCTCTTCTTCTTCTGGAACCCCTATTATTTGAATGTTGTGTGTTTAATGTTGTCCCAGAGGTCTCTGAGACTGTCCTCAGTTCTTTTCATTCTTTTTTCTTTATTCTGCTCTGCAGTAGTTATTTCCACTATTTTATCTTCCAGGTCACTTATCCGTTCTTCTGCCTCAGAAATTCTGCTATTGATCCCATCTAGAGTACTTTTAATTTCATTTATTGTGTTGTTCATCCTTGCTTGTTTCATTTTTATTTCTTCTAGGTCCTTGTTAACTGATTCTTGCATTTTGTCCATTCTATTTCCAAGATTTTGGATCATCCTTACCATCATTATTCTGAATTCTTTTTCAGGTAGACTGGCTATTTCCTCTTCATTTGTTAGGTCTGGCGCATTTTTATCTTGCTCCTTCATCTGCTGTGTGTTTTTCTGTCTTCTCATTTTGCTTATCTTATTGTGTTTGGGGTCTCCTTTTTGCAGACTGCAGGTTCGTTGTTCCTCCTGTTTTTGATGTCTGTCTCCAGTGGCTAAGGTTGGTTCAGTGGGTTGTGTAGGCTTCCTGGTGGAGGGGACTAGTGCCTCTGTTGTGGTGGATGAGGCTGGATCTTGTCTCTCTAGTGGGCAGGTTCATATCTGGTGGTGTGTTTTGGGGTGTCTGTGGCCTTATTATGATTTTGGGCAGCCTCTCTGCTAATGGGTGGGGTTGTGTTCCTGTTTTGCTAGTTGTTTGGCATAGGTTGTCCAGCACTGTGGCTTGCTGGTCATTGAGTGAAGCTGGGTGCTGGTGTTAAGATGGAGGTCTCTGGGAGATTTTCGCCATTTGATATTATGTGGAGCTGGGAGGTCTCTTGTGGACCAGTGTCCTGAAGTTGGCTCTCCTACCTCAGAGGCAGAGCCCTGACTCCTGGCTGGAGCACCAAGAGCCTTTCATCCACACGGCTCAGAATAAAAGGGAGAAAAAGTAGAGGGAATTAGTAGAAGTATGAGGAAAGAAAGAAGGAAAGGAGGGAAGGAAGGAAGGAAGGAAGGAAGAAAGAAAGAAGCAAAGAAGGAAAGAAAGGAGGGAGGGAGGGAGGGAGGAAGGAAGGAAGGAGGGAAAGAAGGAAAAACAGAAAGAAAGAAGATACAGTAAAAATAAAATAAAGTATAATAAAGTTATTGAATTAAAAAATTCTTATTTAGAAAAAAAAAAGGGACGGATAGAACCTTAGGACAAATGTTGGAAGCAAAGCTATACAGACAAAATCTTACACAGAAGCATACACATACACCCTCACTAAAAGAGGTAAAGGGGGAAAAATCATAAATCTTGCTGTCAGAGACCACCTCCTCAATGTGGGATGATTCGTTGTCTAAAGGAGGGAAGGAAGGGAGGAAGGAAAGAAAGAAAGAAAGGACGAAGGTAAAGTAATAACGTTATTAAAATTAAAATTGATTATTAAGAAAAAAATTTTAAGAAAAAACCATGGACGGATAGAACCCTAGGACAAATGATGGAAGCAAGACTATACAGACAAGATCTCACACAGAAGCATACACATACACACTCACAAAAAGAGGAATAGGGAAAAAAATCATAGATCTTGTTCCTAAAGTCCACTTCCTTAATTTGGGATGATTGGTTGTCTATTCATGTATTCCACAGATGCAGGGTATATCAAGTTGATTGTGGAGCTTTAATCCGCTGCTTCTGAGGCTGCTGGGAGAGAGTTCCCTTTCTCTTCTTTGTTCTCACAGCTCACAGGGGCTCAGCTTTGGATTTGGCCCTGCCTCTGCGTGTAGGTCGCTTGAGGGCGTCTGTTTTTTGCTCAGACAGGACGGGGTTAAAGGAGCCGCTGATTCGGGGGTTCTGGCGCACTGAGGCCGGTGGGGAGGGAGGGGCACGGAGTGCGGGGCGGGCCTGCGGCGGCAAAGTCCGGGCGTGACTTTGCACCAGCCTGAGGCCCGCAGTGCATTCTCCCGGGGAAGTTGTCACTGGATCCCGGGAACCTGGCAGTGGCGGGCTGCACAGGCTCCGCGGAAGAGGGGTTTGGAGAGTGACCTGTGCTCGTACACAGGCCCCTTGGTAGCGGCAGCAGCAGCCTTAACGTCTCCCGCCCGTCTCTGGGGTCCGCGCTTTCAGCCGCGGCTCGCGCCCGTCTCTGGGGTCCGCGCTTTCAGCCGCGGCTCGCGCCCGTCTCTGGGGTTCGCGCTTTTAGCCGCGGCTTGCGCCCGTCTCTGGAGTTCCTTTAAGCAGTGTTCTTAAACCCCTCTCCTCACGCCCCAGGAAACAGAGAGGGAAGAAAAAGTCTCTTGCCTCTTCGGCAGGTGCAGACCTTTCCCCGGACTCCCTCCCGGCTAGCTGTGGTGCACTAACCCCTTCAGGCTATGTTCAAGCCGCCAACCCCAGTCCTCTCCCTGCGCTCCGTCCGAAACCGAAACCCGAGCCTCAGAGCCTCAGCTCGCAGCCCCGCCCGCCCCGGCGGGTGAGCAGACAAGCCTCTCGGGCTGGTGAGTGCCGGTCGGCACCGATCCTCTGTGAGGGAATCTCCCCGCTTTGCCCTCCGCACCCGTTGCTGTGCTCTCCTCCAGCGGCTTCGAAGCTCCCCCCTCCGCCTCCCGCAGTCTCCGCCCGCGAAGGGGCTTCCTAGTGTGTGGAAACTTTTCCTCCTTCACAGCTCCCTCCCACTGGTGCAGGTGCCGTCCCTATTCTTTTGTCTCTGTTTTTTCTTTTTTTCTTTTGCCCTACCCAGGTACGTGGGGAGTTTCTTGCCTTTTGGGAGGTCTGAGGTCTTCTGCCAGTGTTCAGTAGGTGTTCTGTAGGAGTTGTTCCACGTGTAGCTGTATTTCTGGTGTATCTGTGGGGAGGAAGGTGATCTCCGCGTCTTACTCTTCCGCCATCTTCCAGCAATAAGTTCTTAGTACACCTTTTCATAAAAAGTTTTGGCAAAAAATCAGTGACTGTAAAGCAGTGCAACATTGTTTAACAGTGATTAGAGTGAGGTATTGGAAGACAACTCTGAGTGTTGTGTAGCAAGAGAATCTCAAAGAACAAAGAGCCTTGCCATTTTGACTTGCCCAGGAAAATGAAAGTAGAACAAATGTGTCTAATTCTCTTTTCACCTTCAAATAGTTTCCATAAGTAGTCAAGATTGTAAACTTTTATATTCTGATTCTTTATTTTCCGGAATCACAGAATTTGAAGATAATCAATTAAAATTTCATAACATCTCTTTGGCTCTAAGAAATAGTGTCATCACATTTATTTTATTATGTGTGACCATCAATTAAGGCATTCCTAGCTCAGAAATTATGTGGTAGTTTGTGAATCAGTAGTGAATAGTCAATAGGAACACATGGCATTAGCTGGGGTACAACATTACATCTGGAGGGATCTTCATTTGAAAACATCAACTTTCCCACTGGAAGAGAGTCTAAATTTGAAAAATCTTTCAAGTGACATTATTTTATGGTGTTTCATGCAAGGACTGACTTAAAGCTTATCTGGTTCATACTTCACAGTTTTCAACAATTGAGTTTCTCTCTCTTTCTCTCTCTCCTCTCTCTCTCTCTCTCTCTCTCTCTCTCTCTCTCTCTCTCTCTCTTTCTATCTCCCCCAAGTAGGTTACCTGTACTTCTTTCATAGAATAACATTCATAATGGTCCTGGGCTGAAAGAAGTACTAGTTCGGTTTTAAATATAATTGTCATTTTGGAAATGCAGATTTGAACAATAATAAAGTCACAGTGGAAATAGTTTAACAGCTTCTAGGTGGCCTTGGTTTAATCTGGCTATTTAAAAATTACAATGCTGTAAGAATTTACTGACCAAGGCTGCAGAAGGACTGACCATTGCCAGGTTTGTGAAGCAGTTTTGTTTGACCTGCTAAATTATGTGTCATCATACAGCGACCTGATTTATCAGGGTTCATCAGATAGTATCAAAAAATAGTTTGGAGTATTGTAGTCAAAGGATAATACATTTGCATCATCTCTTTTAGGAAAATAAAACACAAAAATTAAAGAGCTGAGCTTTGCTCAGATATGCAATCTCTTTCCATCTGACCTTCGTCATATATTGCCTTGTTTTTTAAGATTTTATGTAGCTACTATTTCTCATAGAAGATAAGTTCCTTGAAGCTGTGGGCTGGCTTACACTTCACATTCCTCAGAGGACTTACCTTTTACATCTTGCACATGGTAACAAAGAGCTTCAGTAGATATTTTTTGAATGAATGCAACCTTTTTTCCTTACCAGCTTCCTGATCTGTGCCCGTACACAAAGGCATTCTCAGAACATATGCTAATGACACAGTTTTCTTGTATACATACAAGTAAGTCATCTGCAACTGTTCAGACTGAATGAACAGGATTTCCAAAAAATTACTGAGTAGTTAGAGAGTAATCAAGTTATGCTGAATCTCAACAAAACAATTACAATTTTATTTGATTATACTTAAAGACTTGATAAAAAAAAGGCACTTCTTAGAAATTAATGTTAATGGTACTATAGTTTACGTTAAAACATTAGCTTAACAATGTATCTGGGTGTAAAACTAAAACCAAATTCAGTCATTCAAAGACAGTTTAACAGATCTAATTGGGGAAGTAGCATCAAAATGGATTTTTACTGACTCATTAGACAATGTTTATCACACAGAGCAGCAGAGGAAGCCTGCAATGCATCGATCCTGTCCCACTTTAGCTATGGGAAGACAGCCTGAGTCAATGTTCAAACAAAAAGTTTTAAGATAAACTGTAATATTTTAGAAAACATTCAACTAGGTGAGTTATGCCAAATAACAACTGAAAAAGAAAAATACTTTCACCGCAACTTTGCTGAAGTGAATCAATTCCGTCTTAGGATGAAAACAAAGATTCCAAGATTCCTAGCCTTAGTTGACAAAAACTAATTAGAAAAATTAATGTGTTAATGGTCTTCTCATCAGCAATGGATTATGTATCATAATTATCTCAATGTTTTAGTTATAGCTGAGTTTAAAAATAGAGATTGGAGCTACCTAAAAACGACTGTGCTATATATACGATTCAGCTCATTAGACTGACACTGGGATTTTCTTTGAGACAGAATTCTAAGGTGGCAATTTAGATGCCAAGTATTAGCCAGATACAATTTAGAACGAATGTGAAATAGCTCAGAGGAAAAAAAGAAATGCTGATAATGAAAATGCTGACAAAGTTGAACCACTGGAAGCTGCCCAATGCCACCCACTACAAAGTAAACCTCCAAGTACGGAAAGACCAATTTCATAATATAAATGATTGTAATGAAAGATTCACTTGATACTCAAAAAAACTACTGCATGCACTATAAATGTTTGTTAGTAAATAAATTGTTAATGTATTAGAGAGACCATTTCAAGATAAAAAATATTGGGAAAGCCCTATCTCTAGTTTTTGGTGCATTCTCTGGAATAACTCCCAGATTTTATTTTATAAATTATGTATGATTTTCTGCTTGATGGAGTTGACTGGTTGCAATGGGCCTGTTCAATATTTCTGTGTTTGATTGTGATTTGTCCTCCAATGAGATATTCTTAAGCATTAATTTCTATGGTACAGGAACATTACTGAAACTTGTTTTCAAAGATAATGTAATGCTTTCTACTCACATTGTCGGCAGCATAATTGATGAGAGTGATATTTAATTTCCAGGGTACAGTTATCTTGAAATCAAAGGGGTGGAATGATAAGATCAAGGATGTTCTGCAATGTTGATGTGGTTAGTGCTGTCAACAGTCTTGTCAAATGAGATAGAGAATCCACTCTGTTCTGCTTCCAACATAGAATATTGTTTTTACTATTGTCATATTTCATGTGTCAACTCTTCCTACCTAGATTGCATTCAAGCCATCCTAACTTCTTAGTATCAAAGTATAATATTTTATCTGTTTATACAAAATTGTATATAGACAAGTGTGATGTAACTCATGAGTGCTGAATAATGTATTTTGAAAGACCACAGGCTTTCAGGCTATACAGATCTGAGTTCAAATCCCAGTTTAATCTCTAACTAGTTATGTGCTTATGGGCAAATCATTTAGCCTCTCCGAGACTTAGTTTCTCCATCTGCAAAATGAGCCTAATACAACATATCTTGGCTTGTTGTGAAGATTACAGACAACATGTAGAAAAGTGCCTAACATTGCCTAAACTGTCTTGAGGTCCATAACATGTCTTTCTCTGCTCCATTTTAGTGCTTTTGCTTCAGGATCTTTGCAGGTTCTCTCTTCCATACTGTCTATCAAGGATCCCCAACTTCAACAGAGCTCTAGTCTCAGCAGAGACTCAGCTTCCTTTCCCATCACTCAAAGTTTTTGGAAAGAAAGTTGGACAAGCACAGTGCCTGGCATATTGCACTTGTTTGATAAATATTTAAGATTATTATATTATGTATACATTGTGAAATAAAATTAATGTTTTAGGGAAAGACAAGAAAGATTTAAGCACAAAAGTTTTCTCTGCCTTTTGGCCTCTCTCTCCTCACTGTGCATCATGTATCTGTATTATGCATCAACCAAACCTCATCCATTGGCAGAAGTACCTGCTCAACCATAAGAACAACACTCTCCCAGCACCAACAGGACAACTCTTTAGAAAATAACCTTCCTTGTAAGGGGTCACAATGACCCACCACTTTGCACTTGCAGATCTGGATTGTATAAACTGTCAATAATAAGTCATTTAATGTATAGCGTTCTGTTTCAAAAAACTTATATAACTGCATTATGACCTATAATGGGCAGGCAGAACAGTTCTTGGAGCTTTCTGAGATGCGGTTCCCAGGTTATAATCCTCAATTCAGCTCAGATAAAATCCATTTCTTTCTTAGATTGACTGATTAACTTTTCATCAACACTTTTGTATGTGTCTAAAAAAACTATCAATGTATATACAGAATATTCATGGTGTACTGTTGAAGTAAACGTCTTTTTAATTTTTCCAGCCAAACATCATAATTCATGTATCTTTCTTTTAGCATTACTCTCACTTTCCTATGAGGAACCAATTGCCATTCAGTTTTCTCAATGCATCTGGTTTGAGTGAAGTTCTTGGTCTCAGAAATAAGAGTGTGATTCAGGCTTGATCAACATCACAGATATTTGTTTATCCACATAGGACCAATGCAAATAAGAGTGAACACTCAGAGTTTTGTTGGGTCACTTCTTTATGTTAGGATTGCTAGCTTGTAGAAGTAACCCTGGGGTTGTTGCCATGACCTAGGGAAAGTCTGCCTGCATAGAGAAAATCTGCCACAGAAAAAAGCACATAAAGCAAGTACAGATAAAAGCTGAGCCAGGAGATGCAAGGAGATCAAGTCTTGATGAAAATGTTTAAGCTCCTGAATTTAGACCTGCTTATAGCTGGATCTCTTGGACATTTTAGTTTTGTGAGTCAAAATGCTTTAACACGAATTATCATCATCATCATCACTATCATCATATCGTTCAATCATTCAAGCCAATTTCAGATGAGTCTTCGTCACTTGCAATCAAAAGTCCTAATACAGTTGATTTTTTTCCACAGAAATACCTCCCCACATACAGGTGGAAGCATAACTACTAACCAGAATTCTTTTCAAATTCCAATACTTTCTAAAGTGGTATCAACAATGATAGCAATAATGTAACAAACACAAGTTAAAAAAAATACTCACCACACCGAAAATAATCATGTATCACCATCATTTCTGAAGACCCCATTAAAAACCTCACTACTGAACATTTAAAGAGAGAGAAAAATAGCTCTATAATAGAGTTGGGCTAGATCTTTTATTCCTGGTCTGCTTTGAAATTGTGACACTTTAGGTATTTGAGTTCATGACTTCCAATAACCATGCTATGTGGCATAATTTTGTGATTTGGAAGGAATTAAAAGTAATTTTGTTTTGAGAATTTTTTGACAGCTCCTGACATTCTTGGAGACAACTTGAGTTGTTACACAACCAGGATTAGGAATCATGGCCTTAGGCTCTCTTTACACAATAGAAGATCAACTGGCAAAAAAAAAATCTGTCAAGTGGTTTTTGAGCTACAAAAAAAAATGTATCATTTCCTGGAATTTTTTTTACCACTGAGTTAACTAGATGTTTGATTGAGCTGACTAGCTTAACCTATGGTTTTGGAATCATGTAGACATGCCTTCATAAATAAGAGCATGTTTTTCCTTATTCAGTTATACAGAATGAAGTTCATAGAGGCCAAGTTTAAAAGTTTTAATATTGTCCAGCTGTTTTCCCAGACTGGAAGACTCCACATAGCATAGATTTATGCTGTCCTGCTGAGATTAGAATTCTCTTATAGTTCAAATACCTCATTGGTCTGTATGCAGTTCTTTATCAGGTTGCATGTGTCTACCTTTGGAGATTATAACAACTAGCACTCTATTCCTAACAATAATTCTAATATTTATGAACCCATGGAATTGTTTTACTTTGAAAATGGCTAAATGACAAAATGGAAAAAAAATTCAACTACCACATCGACAAACAGTTCATCATTAAACTGTTATTGAGTGCCATTAGTTGAAGAGCTAACACTACAGGAGGTTTGATACCTTCCAAAGGCAATTTTCAAACAACCATAGATGAATCAGGCACTTTAACCTGTAAGAACAAGATTTCTCAGGAGATGAAAATATTTTGGACAATAACCACTTAAATATTAAACTATTTCCTTAGATTTCATTTTTGCATGTATCTTGACAACAGGAAGTCTCTAATAGAAATGTGTTTCCTCACAATAGAAACTAATACTAAAAAGGATATACCTCTCACATATCACTTTTTAAAACCTTGTTATACTTTGTTCTGCATGTACCTCAAAGTGACGGCCTCCCATGGTCCTCAACACAGGAGCCTGGCACAAAAGATAAAACAGCCTGGTGCTACTATAAGATGACAGACAAAATATTTTGTCCAAACTCCTACTGGCAGTGGTTTGCATAGGCAGACAGCCTGCCCTCTGCCCCTTGTTTGGCTAAAACTTAGCAACCAAACATGTAACTACCAGTTTATCTGTCTTTTTTTTTTCTTTTTCTCCAAGGACAGCCCCATTATTCTAATTCAAACATATAATTTTCAAATATAAAAATATTAACTTTTCAGACTACCTTGCAGCCTGAGGCAGCTATCAACAAAAAGGGGAAGAGGAAAGAAGAACACCCAACCTGAGAAAGCTGAAGAGAGCCAGAGAGAAGCCAATGTGGGAAGTCAGGACCAAGACCTATCAAGTAAGCTGGGAGAACCAACTGTGAGATGACTTTGGCAAATGGTAAAGGAGAAAGTGAATTTTTTGGGTGTAAGCAATTCAATGACATAAGGGGGTCATGATGAGGAGGAGAGGAGGAGGGAGGGAAAAGGAGGAGTTTGGAAAGGAGAACAAAGAGTATTAAAACCTGTCAGTGAGGTGCATTTAAGAAATACAGCAGAGGAAGCCTGAGTTCCAGATCTCTTCTTCCCTAGTGCAGAATGTCTGATCAACTCATGCTAGTTTCTTGTGATGCCTATTTATTTAACCAATTATTCATTCTCTGCTTTAGTTAATTCACATTTTTCTTCAGGTCTCATGTAAACTCCATACAGACTTTGAAGATTTTGTCTCTTTAAATCACAAATGATTTCCAAGTATTACCTTCTTCACTCTTCTGTTTTGAAATTTACAACTTGTAGAACATGGATTTTTTTTTTCTGGGGGCGAGGTAGGGGGAGACAGGGTGGGGTGGGCTTGGAGACCGGGTGCAGGGGAAGCCTTCAAGATGGTGAAGGAGTAAGACGTGGAGATCACCTTCCTCCCCACAAATACATCAGAAATACATCAACATGTGTTAACAACTCCTACAGAACACATACTGAATGCTGGCAGAAGATCTCAGACTTACCCAAAGACAAGAAACTCCCCACGTACCAGGGTAGGGCAAAAGAAAAAAGAATAAACAGAGACAAAAGAATAGGGACAGGACCTGCACCAGTGGGAGGGAGCTGTGAAGGCGGAAAGGTTTCCACACACTAGGAAGACCCTTCACAGGCGGAGACTGCAGGAGGAGGAGGGGGGAAGCTTCGGAGCTGCGGAGGAGGGTGCAGCAACAGGAGTGTGGAGGGCAAAGTGGAGAAATTCCTGTACGGAGGATCAGTGCCAACCGGCACTCACCAGCCTGAGAGGCTTGTCTGCTCACCCGTCGGGGCGGGCGGGGCTGGGAGCTGAGGCTCGGACTTCAGTGGGAGAGCAGGGAGAGGACTGGGGTTGGCTGTGTGAACACAGCCTGAAGGGACTAGTGCACCACGGCTAGCCGGGAGGGAGTCCAGAAAAGAGCCTAGAATTGCCGAAGAGGCAAGAGACCATTGTTTCAGGTGCGTGAGGACAGGGGATTCAGAGCACTGCCAAAACGATCTCCAGAGACAGGCACTAGCTGCTCTATCAGTGTGGACCCCAGAGACGGGCATGAAACACTAAGGCTGCTGCTGCAGCCACCAAGAAGCCTGTGTGCAAGCACAGGTCACTATCCACACCTCCCCTCCTGGGAACCTGTGCAGCCCGCCACTGCCAGGGTCCCGTGATCCAGGGACAACTTCCGCAGAAGAATGCACAGTGTGCCACAGGCTGGTGCAAAGACCCACTGGCCTCTGCTGCCGCAGGCTCACCCCGCATCCGTACCCCTCCTTCTCCCAGGCCTGAGTGAGCCAGAGCCCCTGAATCAGCCGCTTCTTTAACCCCGTCCTGTCTGAGTGAAGAACAGACGCCCTCCGGCGACCTACACGCAGAGGCGGGGCCAAATCCAAAGCTCAACCCCAGGAGCTGTGTGAACAAAGAAGAGAAAGGGAGATTTCACCCAGCAGCCTCAGGAGCAGCAGATTAAGTCTCCACAATCAACTTGATGTACCCTGCATCTGTGGAACACATGAATAGACAACGAATCATCCCAAAATTGAGACAGTGGACTTTGGGAGCATTTATAGACTTGGGGTGTGCTGTATGAGACTGACTGGTTTATGGTTTTATGTTTATCTTAGTTTAGTATTTAGAGATTATAATCATTGGTAGATTTATTGATTTGGTTGCTTTCTTCCTTTCTTTTAAAAATATATATATATAATTTCCCTTTTCTCTTTTGGTGAGTGTGTACGTGTATGTGTGATTTGTCTGTATCATACAGACAAATAGCTTTGCTTTTACCATTTATCATAGGGTTCTGTCTCTCTGATTTTTTTTTTAATAATACAGCTTTTAGCAATTGTTATGATTGGTGGATTTGTTTTTGGTTTTGTTGCTCTCTTCTTTCTTTCTTTTTACTTTTTTATTTTTAATAATTTATTTATTTTTTATTTTAATCAACTTATTTTATTTTATATTTTTCTTTCCTTGTTTCTTTTTTACTCCCTTTTCTTCTGAGCCGTGTGGCTGACAGGGTCTTAGTGCTATGGCCAGATGTCAGGGCTGTGCCTTGGAGGTGGGAGAGCTGAGTTCAAGACATTGGTCCATCAGAGACCTCCCAGCTTCACATAATATCAAATGGCAAAAACTCTCCCAGAGATCTCCATCTCAATGCTAAGAACCAGCTCCACTCAACGACCAACAAGGTACAGTGCTGGACACCCTATGCCAAAAACTAGCAAGAGAGGAAAGCAACCCCACTCATTAGCAGAGAGACTGCCTAAAATCATACTAAGGTCACAGACACCCCAAAACACACCACCAGATGTGGTCTTGCCCTCCAGAAAGACAAGATCCAGCCTCATCCACCAAAACACAGGAAACAGTGCACTCCACCAGTAAGCCAACAAACCCACTGAACCAAATTTAGCCACTGGGGGCAGACAAAACAAAAAAATGGGAAACATGAATCTGCAGCCTGCGACAAGGAGACCCCAAACACAGTAAGTTAAGCAAAATGAGAAGAGAAACACACAGCAGATGAATGAGCAAGGTAAAACCCCACCAGACCAAACAAATGAAGAGGAAATAGGCAGTCTACCTGGAATGTAACTCACAGTAATGATAGTAAAGGTGATCCAAAATCTTGGAAATAGAATGGAGGAAATACAAGAAACGTTTAACAAGGACCTAGAAGAACTAAAGAGAAAACAAACAATGATGAACAACACAATAAATGAAATTAAAAGTTCTCTAGAAAGAATCAATAGCAGAATAACTGAAGCAGAAGACTGGATAAGTGACCTGGAAGATAAAATAGTGGAAATAACAACTGAAGACAAGAATAAAGAGAAAAGAATGAAAAGAATTGAGGACAAAAAAAAAAAAGAATTGAGGACAGTCTTAGAGACTCAAGGACAACATTAAACACAACAATATTTGAACTATAGTGGTTCCAGAAGAAGAGAAAAAGAAAAGGACTGAGAAAACATTTGAAGAGATTATAGTTGAAAACTACACTAATATGGGAAAGGAAATATTTAGTCAACTCCAGGAAGTGTAGAGAGTCCAATATAGGATAAACCCAAGGAGACACACGCCAAGACACATATTAATCAAACTATCAAAAATTGAATATAAAGAAAAAACACTAAAAGCAGCAAGGGAAAAACAACAAATAACATACAAGGGAATCCCCATAAGGTTAACAGCTGATCTTTCAGCAGATACTCTGCAAGCCAGAAGGGAGCTGCAGACATATTTAAAGTGATGAAAGGGCAAAACCTACAATCAAGATTACTCTACCCAGCAAGAATCTCATTCAGACTTGATGGAGAAATTAAAACCTTTACAGACAAGTAAAAATTAAGAGAATTCAGCACCACCAAACCAGCTTTACACCCAATGCTAAAGGAACTTCTCTAGGCAGGAAACACAAGAGAAAGAAAAGACCTACAATAACAAATCAAAAACAATTAAGAAAATGGTAATAGGAGCATACATATAGATAATTACCTTAAATGTAAATGGATTAACTGTTCCCACCAAAAGACACAGACTGGCTGAATGGATACAAAAACAAGACCCATATATATGCTGTCTACAAGAGACCCACTTCAGTCCTAGGGAAACACACAGACTGAAAGTGAGGGATTGGAAAAAGATATACCATGCAAGTGGAAATCAAAAGAAAGTGGGAACGGCAGTTCTCATATCAGACAAAATAGACTTTAAAATAATGACTATTACAAGAGACAATGAAGGACACTACATAACAATTCAAGAAGAAGCTATAACAATTGTAAAATTTCATGCACTCAACATAGGAGCACCTCAATAGATAATGCAAATTCCAACAGCCATAAAAGGGGAAATCGACAGTAACACAATCATAGTACTGGACTTTAACACCCCACTTTCACCCATGGACAGATCATCCAAATGAAAATAAATAAGGAAAAACAAGCTTTAAAAGATACATTAAACAGGATGGACTTAATTGACATTTATAGGATGTTCTATCCAAAAACAACAGAATACACTTTCTTCTCAAGTACTCAGGGAACATTCTTCAGGATAGATCATATCCATATTTTGGATAAGAAATCAAGCCTTGGAAAATTTAAGAAAATTGAAATTGTATCAAGTAACATTTCTGACCACAGTGCTCTGAGACTAGATACCAGTTACAGGAAAAAAATCTGTAAAAACTACAAACACATGGAGGCTAAGCAATACACTAATTAATAACCAAGAGATAACTGAAAAAATGAAAGAGGAAATCAAAAAATACCTAGAAAAAAATAACTGTGAAAACACCACGACCCCAAACCTATGGGATGCAGCCAAAGCAGTTCTAAGAGGGAAGTTTAAAGTAATACAATCCTACCTCAGGAAACAAGAAACATCTCATATAAACAACTTAAGCTTACACCTAAAGCAATTAGAGAAAGAAGAACAAAAACCCCAATGTTAGCAGAAGGAAAGAAATCATAAAGATCAGATCAGAAATAAATAAAAAAGAAATGAAAGAAATAATAACAAAGATCAATAAAACTAAAAGCTGGTTCTTTGAGAAGATAAACAAAACTAATAAACCATTAGCCAGACTCATCAAGAATAATAGGAAGAAGACTCAAATCAATAGATTTAGAAATGAAAAAGGAGAAGTAACAACTGACACTGCAGAAATACAAAGGATCATGAGTGATTACTACAAGCAACTCTATTCCAAAAAAATGGGCAACCTGGAAGAAATGGGCAAATTCTGAAAAAAGCACAAACTTCTGAGACTGTACCAGGAAGAAAGAGAAAATATAAACAGACCAATCCCAAGCACTGAAATTGAGCCTGTGGTTAAAAACCTTCCAACAGGGCTTCCCTGGTGGCGCAGTGGTTGAGAGTCCGCCTGCCCATGCAGGGGACACGGGTTCGTGCCCCGGTCTGGGAAGATCCCACATGACATGGAGCACCTGGGCCCATGAGCCATGGCTGCTGAGCCTGTGTGTCCAGAGCCTGTGCTCTGCAACGGGAGAGGCCACAACAGTGAAAGGCCCACGTACCACATAAAAAAAAAAAAAATCTTTCAACAAACAAAAGCCCAGGACCAGATGGCTTCACAGGCAAATTCTATCAAACACTTAGAGAGGAGCTAACACCCACATCTCTCAAACTCTTCCAAAATATAGCAGAGGGAGGAATACTTCCAAATTCATTCCACAAAGCCACCATCACCCTGATACCAAAACCAGACAAAGATGTCACAAAGAAAGAAATCTACAGGCCAATTTCACTGATGAACATAGTTGCAAAAATTCTCAACAAAATACTAGCAAACAGGATCCAACAGCACATTAAAAGGATCATACACCATGATCAAGTTGGATTTACCCCAGGAATACAAGGACTCTTCAATATATGCAAATCAATCAGTGTGATAAAACATATTAACAACTTGAAGGAGAAAAACCATATGATCATCTCAATAGATGCAGAAAAAGCTTTCAACAAAATTCAACACCCATTTATGATAAAAACCTCACAGAAAGTAGGCATTGAGGGAATTTACCTCAACATAATAAAGACCATATATGACAAACCCACAGCCAACATCATTCTCAATGGTAAAAAACTGAAAACATTTCCTCTCAGATCAGGAACAAGACAAGGGTTTCCACTCTCACCACTATTATTCAACATAGTTTTGGAAGTTTTAGCCACAGCAATTAGAGAAGAAAAAGAAATAAAATAAATCCAAATCAGAAAAGAAGAAGCAAAGCTGTCACTGTTTGCAGATGACAGGATGCTATACATAGAGAATCCTAAAGATGCTAACAGAAAACTACTAGAGCTAAGCAATGAATTTCATAGAGTAGCAGGATACAAAATTAATGCACAGAAAACTCTTGCATTCCTATACACTAATGATGAAAAATTTTAGAAAAGAAATTAAGGAAATACTCCCATTTACCATTACAACAAAAATAATAAAATACACAGGAATAAACCTACCAAAGGAGACAAAAGACATCTATGCAGAAAAATAAAAGACACTGATGAAAGAAATTAAAAATGATACAGCAGATGGAGAGATATACCACGTTCTTGGATTGGCAGAATCAACATTGTGAAAATGACTATACTACCCACAGCAATCCACAGACTCAATGCAATCCCTGTCAAACTAACAATGGCATTTTTTCACAGAACTAGAACAAAAAATTTCACAATTTGTATGGAAACACAAAAGACCCCGAATAGCCAAAGCAATCTTGAAAATGAAAAACGGAGCTGGAGGAATCAGCCTCCCAGACTTCAGACTATACTACAAAGCTACAGTAATCAAGACAGTATGGTACTGGCACAAAAACAGAAAGATAGATCAATGAAACAGGATAGAAAGCCTAGAGATAAACCCACACACACATGATCAACATATCGTTGATAATGGAGGCAAGAATATACAATGGAGAAAAGATAGCGTCTTCAATAAATGGTGATGTGAAAACTGGAGAGCTACATGTAAAAGAATGAAATTAGAACTTCCTAACACCATACACGAAAATAAAATCAAAATGGATTAAAGACCTAAATTTAAGGCCGGATACTATAAAACCCTTAGAGGCAAACATAGACCAAACACTCTATGACATAAATCACAGCAAGATCCTTGCTGACACCCCTCCTAGAGAAAAGGAAATAAAAACAAAAATAAACAAATGGGACCTAATGAAACTTCAAAGCTTTTGCACAGCAAAGGAAACCGTAAACAAGACGAAAAGACAACACTCAGAACGGGAGAAAATATTTGCTAATGAAGCAACTGACAAAGGATTAATCTACAAAATATACAAGCAGTTCAATATCAAAAAAGCAGAAAACCCAATCCAAAAATGGGCAGAAGACCTAAACAGACATTTCTCCAAAGAAGATATACAGATTGCCAACAAACACATGAACGGATGCTCAACATCACTAATCATTAGAGAAATGCAAATCAAAACTACAATGAGGTATCACCTCACACCTGTCAGAATGACCATCATCAAAAAATCTATAAACAATAAATGCTGGAGAGGGTGTGGAGAAAAGGGAACCCTCCTGCACTGTTGGTGGGAATGTACATTGATACAGCCACTATGGAGAAGAGTTTGCTGGTTCCTTAAAAAAACTAAAACTAGAACTACCATACAACCCAGCAATACCGCTACTGGGCATGTACCCTGAGAAAACAATATTTCAAAATGAGTCATGTACCACAATGTTCATTGTAGCTCCATTTACAGTAGCCAGGACATGGACGCAACCTAAGTGTCCATCGACAAATGAATAGATAAAGATGTGTCACATATATACAATGGAATATTACTCAGCCATAAAGAGAAACGAAATTGAGTTATTTGTTGAGGTTGATGGACCTTGAGACTGTCATACAGAGTGAAGTAAGTCAGAAAGAGAAAAATAAATACCATATATTAACACATATATATAGAATCTAAAAAAAAATAAAATGGTTCTGAAGAACCTAGGGGCAAGACAGGAATAATGATGCAGAGGTAGAGAATGGACTTGTGGACATGGGTAGGGGGAAGGATATGCTGGTATGAAGTTAGAGAGTTGCATGGACTTATATATTAAATAGCTATTGGGAAGCAGCCGCCTAGCATAAGGAGATCAGTCCTGTGCTTTGTGACCACCTAAAGGGGTGACAAAGGGAGGGTGGGAGGGAGATGCAAGAGGGAGCGGATATGTGGATATATGTATACATATAGCTGATTCACTTTGTTATCAAACAGAAACTAACACACCATTGTAAAGCAATTATACTCCAATAAAGATGTTAAAAATAAATAAATCAATAAAACCTTCACTATGTTCTCGGTTCAAGATGTTTTATACTCTTCGATATATACTGCTATTTTGGTGGTTCTTCCAACTTTATAATACACTGTTTAAAAAAATGAAAGTAGACAGTTTGGGGCTTTGGTTCACAGCAGGAATGTTTTACTTAATCTTTTATATTTTACAAGGCAATGGGCCCTTTTGAAGGTCTGATCGGGGGTAGGAGAGAAGAAAGGCCTCAGAAAGAAAGCTTTTAGTTTATAATGGACAAGAAGTATAGCAGTCAGAAAATCAGCATGGTACTGCCTTGATTCTACTTTCCTTTAGCGTATGAAATGGCTGCTAGAACCATCAGGGGGGAAATGCTAGCCTTTGTGACAAGGTCTTTTAGAAGGAAAATGTCATTGGATTGAATAATAGGGGAAACACCTATATAAACATAATATATTATATCAATATTGTTCCTGGGTTCAGATGCTTATTTTCAATGAGACTGTTTATACGAGGTCTAAAGGAAAGGTGTGAGGAAGGGAGGAGAGCTGCTCTGGGACACAAGAGTTTGTGCAGCTGTTCAAAACATGTAACTGCTTTTGAAACATTGGCAAGATCACACTCACAGGGGCTTCAACTGACCTTTTCTGGGTGGAAAAGAACAAAAAAAGAATGCCATCAAGAAGTGAGAAAAAAAAACTTTGCTCATGAAGAGAAAAACACATTTTTATTTATTTCTGCTCTTCTGACAGTCCCTGAGATAGAACACATTAGTTGACAGTAGCCTTTATATACAAAAGGACTCTTTTTGATACACTTCCTTGTCACCAAGTCATTACCAGAGTTCATTGTCAGCCAGGTCATAAGAGAGAGCTCTTTTAGTACAGCATGAATAGTGTCTGGATTACTTTTTAAAAGGTAGAATGGAAAGTTTTGGGCTTTGGCAAGCCTTGTTTGGTGATGAGAGTCAGAAAGAGATGAGACTTGTATTTAATTTTCATTAAAATATTTTATACAGAATAATACATGATTTTTTTGAAAAAACATCAAACAGTAAAGAAATATAAACAGTTAAAAGTGTTCTCTCTTCCCCCCTCATTTCCACTCTTAAGAGATAAACACCAATAACATTTTAATGTGTGTCCTTTAGCATTTTTTCTATGAACATACAGGTACATCTACATATGTGTAAACATATACATCATATATATATATAAATGTTATATATATTCATATATATTATATATATGTCATATGTATTATATTCTTTTTATATAAAAAATATATAAAACATTTCTTTTCACAAAAATGGAATTATTTTCCAACTTTCTGGGCAACTTGCTTTTTTCAGTAAATGTATCAAAGATTAACTTCTATGTAAGAATATACAAATATCCCACATTCTTTGTGATGGATGCAAAGCATCCCATTTTATGTGTACCATAATTTATTTACTCTCCTGATATGAACACTTTGGTTGTTTCTAGTCAGTTGTTATAAAAAATAAAGCTGTAATGAATGTCCTTTAGCATATGTCCTTACATAGTTATGCAACAATTTTTGTATAATACTTTGTATTAATCATTATGTCTATCAGGTATTATTTGAAATGATTAAAATAACTATAACATATATTTAACATATGAAGCACAATAACTAAGTGAATAATTATGAATCCATCACTCAAGAATTAAGGCATTGACATTCCTTTGTATCTCCCTGTGTACTTGGTCCCTATTTCTATCCCATTCCCCTGACTCCACTGCCTGCAACTCACTTAGAGTTTGCTGGATTTTTGTATGTTGCTTTTTTTAAAGTTTTTTCTATTATTACTGAATGCATAAATGATGAACTTGATTTGAATGTTTCTGACCTTTATAAACTTTTTATTTTACTGTGTGTAGTCTGCAGCTTGCTTTTTTTCATCAATATTATATTAAGGGTTTACCCACATTGTTGTGTGTATCTATGACTAATTAATTTTCATTTTTAAACATTACAATTTGTAACTATACTATAACTTATTAATCCATTCTCCTGCATTGCTGGATCATATAATATGTACATGTTCAAATTTCCAAGACAGTTCAAAATTGTTTTCCAGAATGATTGTAGAATTTCAAAGTTTCATTAGCAGAATATCAGAATGTAAGTATTATGGTTGTTCCACATTTTGGTATCATCACACTTTTTAATTTTAATAGACTTCTTAAATTTTGCCAATTTTTTTAGTGTGTGTATCTCATTTTGCTAGTAATTTGAATCTCTCTGGTTCCTAATGAGGTTAAAAAACTTTTAAATATATTCATGGTTCTTTTGTTTTCCCTATATTGTGAAATGGTTATTCATGCTTCTGCCCAGTTTTCTATTGAACTGTTTGTCGTTTTCTTATTGATTTGTGACAATTCTTTATATATTCTAGATAATAAAATTTTGTCAGTTTTATGTACTTCAAATATCCTCTCCTAGTTTTTCGTTTATCTTCCCACTTTCTTTATTGTGTCTTTTCATGAACAGACATTCTTATTTTAATCTAATTAAATTTATTAATCTTGTATTTTATGGTTAGTGCTTTGTGTGTTTTTAAAAAAATTCCTTCCTTACTTTGAGGCCATAAAGCACTCCTCCTGTACGTTTCCAGGTTTTGCCTTTCATGTTTAGTCCTTAATCAATCAGAAATTGATTTTGGTGTTTGTGAGATAAGGATACTACATCTTTCTCTTATATATAATCAGTTGCCTCAGCACAACTTATGAAATAGTCCATCCTTTCCCACTGATCTTCCATGGCACCTCAATCATAGATTGTTTATACATATGCCAGATTGTGGCTGAGTCTGTATTCCAAAGATGGCTGCACAAAGAGTCCATGTTTGCTCCCCTTTAATCTGGCCATGTCAGTGACTACAGTGGGAGTCTCACTGGTTGAGATTTTTCTTTTTTGGCTGCACAGCCGGGCATGTGGGATCTTAGTTCCCTAACGAGAGATCAAACTGGGGCCCTCAGCAGTGAGAGTATGGAGTCCTAACCACTGGACTGCCAGGGAATTCCCCACACTGGTTGACTTCTGAGGCTAGAGCATAAAAGATGATGCAGCTTCTTTTTGTCTGGCTGGCTCAGACATGTGGCTTTTGAGCCTGAAGTCACCATGGAAGAATTCTGGCTGTATTAAAGCTAAAATGCAGAAAAAGACAAGTGAAATAGATTTAAATTCTCAAGGTGCCCCAAGTATTCCAGCCCCCAGCTGTCTGAGTTTTCCCAGTGTCGGCACCAAAGCCTTTGAGATGGCCCCTGGCTTACCACCATCTGACAACAACCTAATGAGACCCCAAGCTAGATCCTCCCAGCTGAGCACTCCCAAATTCCTAACCCACAGAAACTGTGACAGGGAATAAATAATTGCTGTTGATTCAAGCCACTAAGTTTTTGGGATGATTTGTTACATAGCATTAACAGAAAGATCATCAAGTCTCCTTCCAAAATCTCTATGTGTTCATTGGTCAGTTTTTTTATTACTTAACTTCTTTGCAATTCAGTCTTTTAAAGTGTAAAATAAAGAAAAAGAACACAGCAATACCACTCCTGGGCATATACCTGGAGAAAACTATAATTCAAAGATACATGCAACCCAATGTTCACTGCCGCACTATTTACAATAACCAGGACATGGAAGCAACCTAAATGTCTAATGACAGAGGAATGGATAAAGAAGATGTGGTACATATATACAGCAAAATATTACTCAGCCAAAAAAAGGACAAAATAATGCCATTAACTACAATGTGGATGGACCTAGAGATTGTCATACTGAGTGAAGTAAAAGAGAAAGGCAAATATCCTGTTATCACTTATATGTGGGATCTATAAAAAATGATACAAATGAACTTATTTACAAAACAGGAGTAGAATTATGGATGTATGAAAAAAACTTATGGTTACCAGGGGATAACGAGGGGAGGGATAAGTTGGGAGATTGGGATTGACATATACACACTACTATATATAAAATAGATAACTTCTAAGAACCTGCTGTATAGCACAAGGAACTCTACTCAATACTATATAATGGCCTATATGGGAAAATAATTCAAAAAAAAAAAGAAGAGTGAATATATGTATATGCATAACTGATTCACTTTTCTGTACACCTGAAACTAACAGAATATTGTAAATCAACTGTACTCCAACAATTTTTTTAAAAAAATAGCTTCATAAAAAAAAAAGAAAGACAGAAAAGGAACACTCTCCTCATAAGGTTGTAGTGAAGATTAAATGTTTTTTATCAGTGCCTAGCATATAGCACATAGTAAGTGCCATATAAGTGTCAACTATTACTAGTGGTACCACTAGCACTACTACTAATGATTAAAATTATTATTATGTTTGAACCTGTAACATATTATTATAATTTTCATATCATTATTATTGTTCATAATATCCAGTAGGGTTATTTCCCCTATCTTTTTTTTCTTCTTCCTCATGTTTCTTTTGACTATTCCTGGATGTTTGTTCTTTCATATAAATTTTGGAACTGCTTGTAAATTTCCTCAAAATAATATGTTCATATTTATTTTTTTACATATTTATTGGAGTATCATTGTTTACAATGGTGTGTTAGTTTCTGCTATATAACAAAGTGAATCAGTTATACATATACATATGTTCCCATATCTCTTCCCTCTTATGTCTTGCTCCCTCCCACCCTCCCTATCCCACCTATCTAGGTGGTCACAAAGCATCGAGCTGATCTCCCTGTGCTATGCAGCTGCTTCCCAATAGCTATCTATTTTACGTTTGGTAGTGTATATATGTCCATGCCACTCTCTCACTTTGTCAAAGCTTACACTTCCCCCTCCCCATATGCTCAAGTCCATTCTCTAGTAGGCCTATGTCTTTATTCCTGTCTTACCGCTAGGTTGTTCATGACATTTTTTTTTTTAGATTCCATATATATGTGTTAGCATACGATATTTGTCTTTCACTTTCTGACATACTTCACTCTGTATGACAGACTCTAGGTCCATCCACTTCACTACAAATAACTTAATCTCATTTCTTTTTATGGCTGAGTAATATTCCACTGTATATATGTGCCACATCTTCTTTATCGATTCATCCAGTGATGGACACTTAGGTTGTTTCCATCTCCAGGCTATTGTAAATAGAGTTGCAATGAACATTTTGGTACATGACTCTTTAAATTATGGTTTTCTCAGGATACACGCCCAGTAGTGGGATTGCTAGGTCATATGGTAGTTCTATTTGTAGATTTTCAAGGAACCTCCATACTGTTCTCTATAGTGACTATACCAATTCACATTCCCACCAGCAGTGCAAGAGTGTTCCCTTTTCTCCACACCCTCTCTAGCATTTATTGTTTATAGATTTTTTGATGATGGCCATTCTGACTGGTGTGAGATATCTCATTGTAGCTTTGATTTGCATTTCTCTAATGACTAATGACGTTGAGCATTCTTTCACATGTTTGTTGGCAATCTGTATATCTTCTTTGAAGAAATGTCTATTTAGGTCTTCTGTGCATTTTTGGATTGGGTTCTTTGTTTGTTTGATATTGAGCTGCATGAGCTGCTTGTAAATTTTGGAGAGTGATCATTTATCAGTTGTTTCATTTGCCATTATTTAATCCCATTCTGAGGGTTCTCTTTTGGTCTTTTTTATGGTTTCCTTTGCTGTGCAAAAGCTTTGAAGTTTCATTAGGTCCCATTTGTTTATTTTTGTTTTTATTTTGATTTCTCTCGGAGGTGGGTCAAAGAGGATCTTGCTTTGATTTATGTCATAGAGTGTTCTGCCTATGTTTTCCTCTAAGAGTTTGATAGTTTCTGGCCTTACATTTAGGTCTTTAATCCATTTTGAGTTTATTTTTGTGTATGGCATTAGGGAGTGTTCTAATCTCATACTTTTACATGTACCTGTCCAGTTTTCTCAGCACCACTTATTGAAGAGGCTGCCCTTTCTCCACTGTACATTCCTGCCACCTTTATCAAAGATAAGGTGACAATGTGTGTGTGGGTTTATCTCTGAGTTTTCTATCCTGTTCCATTGATCTATCTTTCTGTTTTTGTGCCAGTACCAAACTGTCTTGATGACTGTAGCTTTGTAGTATAGTCTGAAGTCAGGGAAGCTGATTCCTCCAGCTCCGTTTTTCCTTCTCAAGATTGCTTTGGCTATTAAGGGTCTTTTGTTTTTCCATGGAAATTGTGAAATTTTTTGTTCTAGTTCTGTGAAAAATGCCAGTGGTGGTTTGATAGGGATTGCATTGAATCTGTAGATTGGTTTGGGTAGAAGAGTCATTTTCACAGTGCTGATTCTTCCAATCCAAGAACATGGTATATCTCTCTATCTATTTGTATCATCTTTAATTTCTTTCATCAGTGTCTTGTAATTTTCTGCATACAGGTCTTTTGTCTCCTTAGGTAGGTTTATTCCTAGATATTTTATTCTTTTTGTTGCAATGGTAAATGGGAGTGTTTTCTTGATTTCACTTTCAGATTTTTCATCATTAGTGTATGGGAATGCCAGAGATTTCTGTGCATTAATTTTGTATCCTGCTACTTTACCAAATTCATTGAGTAGATCTAGTAGTTTTCTGGGAGCTTCTTTAGGATTCTCTATGAATAGTATCATGTCATCTGCAAACAGTGACAGATTTACGTCTTCTTTTCTGATTTGGATTACTTTTATTTCCTTTTCTTCTCTGATTGCTGTGGCAAAAACTTCCAAAACTATATTGAATAAGAGTGGTGATGGGGCTTCCCTGGTGGCACAGTGGTTGAGAGTCCGCCTGCCGATGCAGGGGACATGGGTTTGCGCCCCGGTCCGGGAGGATCCCACATGCCGCGGAGCGGCTGGGCCCGTGAGCCATGGCCGCTGAGCCTGTGCGTCTGGAGCCTGTGCTCCACAATGGGAGAGGCCACAACAGTGGGAGGCCTGCGTACCAAAAAAAAAAAAAAAAAAAAAAAAAGAGTGGTGAGAGTGGGCAACCATGTCTTGTTCCTAACTTTAGTGGAATGCTTTCAGTTTTTCACCATTGTGGATGATGTTGGCTGTGGGTTTGTCATATATGGCCTTTATTATGTTGAGGAAAGTTCCCTCTATGCCTCCTTTCTGCTGGTGTTTTATCATAAATGGGTGTTGAATTTTGTCAAAAGCTTTCTCTGCATCTGTTGAGTTGATCATATGGTTTTTCTCCGTCAATTTGTTAATTTGGTGTATCACGTTGGTTGATTTGCGTATATTGAAGAATCCTTGCATTCCTGGAATAACACCCACTTGATCATTGTGTATGATCCTTTTAATGTGCTGTTGGATTCTGTTTGCTAGTATTTTGTCGAGGACTTTTGCATCTATATTCATCAGTGATATTGGCCTGTAGCTTTCTTTCTTTGTGACATCCTTGTCTGGTTTTGGTATCAGGGCGATGGTGGCCTCGTAGAATGAGTTTGGGAGTGTTCCTCCCTCTGCTATATTTTGTAAGAGTTTGAGAGAGATAGGTGTTGTCTCCTCTCCAAATGTTTGATAGAATTCCCCTGTGAAGCCATCTGGTCCTGGGCTTTTGTTTGTTGGAAGGTTTTTAAGCACAGGCTCAATGTCAGTGCTTGTGATTGGTCTGTTCATATTTTCTATTTCTTCCTGTTTCAGTCTTGGCAGGTTGGGCATTTCTAAGAATTTGTCCATTTCTTTCAGGTTTTCCATTTTATTGGCATGGAGTTGCTTGTAGTAATCTCTCATGATCTCTTTTATTTCTGCAGTGTCAGTTGTTACCTCTCCTTTTTCATTTCTAAATCTATTGATTTGAGTCTTCCCCCTTTTTTTCCTTGATGAGTCTGGTTAATGGTTTTTCAATTATGTTTATCTTCTCAAGGAACCAGCGTTAAGTTTTATTGATATTTTCTATCGTTTCCTTCATTTCTTTTTCATTAATTGTGATCTGATCTTTATGATTTCTTTCCTCCTGCTAACTTTTGGGGGGTTTTTTGTTCTCCTTTCTCTAATTGCTTTAGGTGCCATGTTAGGTTGTTTATTCGAGATGTTTCCTATTTCTTAAGGTAGGTTCGTATTGCTATAAACTTCCCTCTTAGAACTGCTTTTGCTGCATCCCATAGGTTTGGGGTCATCGTGTTTCCATTTTCATTTGTTTCTAGGTATTTTTTGATTTCCCATTTGATTCCTTCAGTGATCACTTCGTTGTTAAGTAGTGTATTGTTTAGCCTCCATGTGTTTGTATTTTTTACAGATCTTTTCCTCTAATTGATACCTAGTCTCTTAGTGTTGTGGTTGGAAAAGATACTTGATAAAATTTCAATTTTCTTAAATTTACCAAGCCTTGATTTGTGACCCAAGATATGATCTATCCTGGAGAATGTTCCTTGAGCACTTGAGAAAAATGTGTATTCTGTTGTTTTCGGATGGAATGCCCTATAAATATCAATTAAGTCCATCTTTTTTAATGTATCTTTTAAAGCTTGTGTTTCCTTATTTATTATCATTTTGGATGATCTGTCCATTGGTGAAGGTGGGATGTTAAAGTCTCCTACTATGAATTTGTTACTGTTGATTTCCCCTTTTATGGCTGTTAATATTTGTTTTATGTATTGAGGTGCTCCAATGTTGAGTGCATAAATATTTACAATTATCATATCTTCTTCTTGGATAGATCCCTTGATCATTATGTAGTGTCCTTCTTAGTCTCTTCTAATAGTCTTCATTTTAAAGTCTATTTTGTCTGATATGAGAATTGCTACTCCAGCTTTCTTTTGTTTTCAATTTGCATGGAATAACTTTTTCCATCTGCTTACTTTCAGTCTGTATGTCTCTAGGTCTGAAGTGAGTATCTTGTAGACAACACATATCTGGGTCTTGTTTTTGTATCCATTCAGCCAGTCTGTGTCTTTTGGTAGGTGCATTTAATGCAATTACATTTAAGGTAATTATCAATATGTATGTTCCTGTTCCCATTTACTTAATTGTTTTGGGTTCGTTATTGTAGGTCTTTTCCTCCTCTTGTGTTTCTTGCCTAGAGAAGTTCCTTTAGCAGTTGTTGTAAAGCTGGTTTGGTGGTGCTGAACTCTCTCAGCTTTTGCTTGTCTGTAAAGCCTTTAATTTCTCCATCAAATCTGAATGAGATCCTTGCTTGGTAGAGTAATCTTGGTTGTAGGTTTTTCTCCTTCATCACTTTAAATATGTCCTGCCACTCCCTTCTGGCTTGCAGAGTTTCTGCTGAAAGATCAGCTGTTAACCTTATGGGGATTCCCTTGTGTGTTATTTGTTGTTTTTCCCTGCTGATTTTAATATGTTTTCTTTGTATTTAATTTTTGAGCGTTTGATTAATATATGTCTTTGCATGTTTCTCCTTGGAATTATCCTGTATTGGACTCTCTGTTCTTCCTGGACTTTATTAACTATTTCCTTTCCCATATTAGGGAAGTTTTCAACTATAATCTCTTCAAATATTTTCTCAGTCCCTTTCTTTTTCTCTTCTTCTTCTGGAACCCCTATAATTCGTATGTTGGTGTGTTTAATCTAGTCCCAGAGGTCTCTGAGACTGTCCTCAGTTCTTTTCATTCTTTTTTCTTTATTATGCTCTGCAGTAGTTATTTCCATTATTTTATCTTCCAGGTCATTTATCCGTTCTTCTGCCTCAGTTATTCTGCTATTGATCCCATCTAGAGTATTTTCAATTTAATTTATTGTGTTGTTCATCGTTGCTTGTTTCATCTTTAGTTCTTCTAGGTCCTTGTTAAATGTTTCTTGCATTTTGTCTATTCTTTTTCCAAGATTTTGGATCATCTTTACTATCATTATTCTGAATTCTTTTTCAGGTAGACTGCCTATTTCCTCTTCATTTCTTAGGTCTGGTGGGTTTTTATCTTGCTCCTTCATCTGTTGTGTGTTTTTCTGTCTTCTTATTTTGCTTATGTTACTGTGTTTGGGGTCTCCTTTTTGCATGCTGCAGGTTCGTAGTTCTCATTGTTTTTGGTGTCTGTCCCCAGTGGCTAAAGTTGCTTCAGTGGGTTGTGTAGGCTTCCTGGTGGGCGGTACTAGTGTCCATGATCTGGTTGGTGAGATTGGATCTTGTCTTTCTGGTGGGCAGGTTCACGTCTGGTGGTGTGTTTTGGGGGTGTCTGTGGACTTATTATGATTTTAGGCAGCCTCTCTGCTAATGACATAGGGTGTCCAGCACTGTAGCTTGCTGGTCGTTGAGTGAAGCTGAGTTCTGGTGTTGAGATGGAGATCTCTGGGAGATTTTCGCCATTTGATATTACGTGGAGCTGGGAGGTTTTTTGTGGACCAGTGTCCTGAAGTTGGCTCTCCCACCTCAGAGGCACAGCTCTGACTCCTGGCTGCAGCTCCAAGAGCCTTTCATCCATATGGCTCAGAATAAAAGGTAGAAAAAATAGAAGGAAGGAAAGAAAGAAAGAAAGAAAGAAAGAAAGAAAGAAAGAAAGAAAGAAAGAAAGAAAGAAAGAAAGAAAGAAAGAGGATAAAATAAAATAAAGTAAGGTAAAATAGTTATTAAAATAAAAAATAATTATTAAGAAAAAATTTTCAAAAAATGGATGGATAGAACCCGAGGCCAAATGGTGAAAGCAAAGCTATACATCCAATATCTCTCACAGAAGCATACACATACACACTCACAAAAAGAAGAAAAGTGGAAAAAATAATAAATTTTGCTCTCAAAGTCCACCTTCTCTATTTGTGATTATTCATTGTCTATTCATGTATTCTGCAGATGCAGGGTACATCAAGTTGATTGTGGAGATTTAATCCACTGCTCCTGAGGCTGCTGGGAGAGATTTCCTTTTGTCTTCTTTGTTCACACAGCTCCTGTGGTTCAGCTTTGGATTTGGCCCAGCCTCTGGTTGTAGGTCGCCTGAGGGCATCTGTTCTTCACTCAGACAGGACTGGGTTAAAGGAGCAGCTGACTCAGGGGCACTGGCTCTGGCTCACTCAGGCTGGGGGGAGGGAGGGGTGCAGATGCGGTATGAACCTGCGGCGGCAGAGGCTATTGCACCAGCCTTGATTTTGCACCAGCCTGAGGTGTGCCATGCTTTCTCCCAGGGAAGTTGTCCCTGGATTCTGGGACCCTGGCAGTGGTGGGCTGCAGAGGCTCCCAGAAGGGAGGTGTGGATAGTGACCTGTGCTCGCACACAGGCTTCTTGGTGGTGGCAGCAGCAGTCTTAGCGTCTCATGCCTGTCTCTGGGGTCTGCGTTGTTAGCTGCAGCTCACGCCAGTCTTTGGAACTCCTTTAAGCCGCACTCTTAATCCCCTCTCCTCACGCACCAGGAAACAAAGCGGCAAGAAAAAGTATCTTGTCTCTTTGGCAGGTCCAGACTTTTCCCCGGACTCCCTCCTGGCTAGCCATGGTGCACAAAACCCCTGCAGGCTGTGTTCACGCGGCCAACCCTAGTCCTCTCCCTGTGCTTCAACCGAAGCCCAAACCTCAGCTCCCAGCCCCCGTCCACCCTGGTGCATGAGCAGACAAGCCTCTCGGGCTGGTGAGTGCTTGTCCGCACCGATCTTCTGTGCGGGAATCTCTCAGCTTTGCCCTCCACATACCTGTTGCTGCACTCTCCTCCATGGCTCTGAAGCTTCCCCCGTCCACCACCCACAGTTTCTGCCCATCAAGGGGCTTCGTAGTGTGTGGAAACCTTTCCTCCTTCACAGCTCCCTCCCACTGGTGCAGGTCCCGTCTCTATTCTTTTGTCTCTGTTTATTCTTGTTTCTTTTCCCTACCCAGGTACGTGGGGAGTTTCTTGCCTTTTGTGAGGTCCGAGGTCTTCTGCCAGCGTTCAGTAGGTGTTCTGCAGGAGTTGTTCCACGTGTAGATGTATTTCTGGTGTATCTGTTGGGGGAAAGTTGATCTCCGCGTCTTACTCTTCCGTTATTGTCCCCCTCTCCAATATGTTAGTATTTTAAATGTAATTGAATTGACATTATTATTCAATTTGGAAAGAATTAATATTTTTAAGATTCCTAGAATTGTAAACCCAGCAAAATAATGTTTCAAGAACAGGAGTGGGAAAACCTTTCCTATAAAGGGCCAGATAGTAAATATTTTCAACTTTGAGGGCTATGCAGTCTCTATTGCAATTATTTAATTCTGCATTTGCAGAGGAAAAGCCGCCATGGACAGTACTTAATCAAATGCACATGGTTGGCCAGTTATGGCCCCCTGGCCGTAGTTTGCTGACTTCATTCAAGAAGAGAGTGATATAAAGTCTTCCTAGCTAACTTGATTGTATATCAAACTCCATACACAAAATAGATCTCTTTTTGAGCTCTTTTTCTATTCCTTTTGTCTATTTGTCAGTGAGTTCACCACTTAAGATATCCATTGAATTTATCATTTATTTAAAGAATGGTGATTTTTATTTTCTTTTTTTAATTTTTTTTCAAATTTATCTGCTCACATTTTATTTTTTGTAGATTACCCATTTTATACTTCCATTCTTTACTCATTGTGGTTTTCTATTTAATTGTAGTTTTAATATATTCTGTATTTGAAATTTTTAGATTCTGGATCCCCTATGGGGCTAAATTTGTTGGGGATTTGTTGTTGTTTATCCCTGCTAACTCTAACTCATGATGGTTCATTTCATTTTGTGTTTTGTGATCTTCAATTATGAGCTTAGAATTATTATTTTTTTCAACTTTATATATCCTGAATGCTTTCCTCCAAAGAGGAATTGTATTTGCTTTTTCTGAGAGCCATGGATTGCTGCTGACCTGGAATATCTTCATTTTTATCATCCACACAGAGGCCTCCACTTACCCAGGATTCTCAGGTTCAAATATGCCTCTTTCTACCTGCAGTGTGGTTTTCAGCATTTATCATTAGGACAACCAAGTATTTCATGCATTTTCTGCCCACTCCTCTATTTTCAGCTTGCTTTTTCTCAATCTATTGGAGATTTCCTTATTCTATCTGTGTAATACAACAAATATTATACTTTATGTGGTATCTATTTTTATTTTTTGAATTAAGAGCACTCCCTCAGATAATTTAATTTTCCATAGTGCCAGAAGCAGTAATATCTGATAACTTTTTTAAAATAGAAATTATAATGGAGAATAAGATATGTGACTTTAAGTTTGTTTCATGTTACCAATCGTCCTCTGGAAAATGTTTAATCAATTTATGCTCTCAATGACACTGAATGAGAGCAACCACTATCTCCTATCATTGTCAACAGTGGATATCATTCATCTTTTTATTTTCTCTTTCAGATAAATATGTATGTGGCTTCTTGCCATAGGGAAGAGAGAAATTAAGATACATAGAATCAGGATACATACATAGTTTCACTGTTTACCTGCAGGACACTAAACAAGGATTCCATAATCCTCTGTGCTGAGGTGACCAGCTTTTTAGGCCTGCTCAGGCTCTGCTGTGCACAAATGAAGATCTTGGAGGCTTCATTATCATTTTGAGATTGGAGGGATGGTAGCTATCCTTTGACCTGGACAAACTACTGTATGACGAAGTGAAAACCATGTGCACTCCCAACTACATTCTCCCTCTGGCACTGTGACCTTGAAGAAATTGTATCTGTTAAACCTTAATTCCCATGTTTGAAAGAAAATGGGGAAAAATATATTCTGCTTCACAGTCTGACTCCATAAATGTACTCTAAAGTCTTTAGAAAGGTGTTACATAAATCACGTGTATCATGAGAATGCAATTTCAGTGTATGTTCAGAGATTCTAAGGATAAAAACTTCTCAAAATACTGCTTCTATTGACAGAATCTTTTCAATTCTATTAATTTGAGTGTTTAGTAACTGGCCCAATAAAATCATTGCCCTTAATTGGCACTTTACTAACCTGGTGCAATGGGAAAAATTAGAAAAAGCCTTATGAATAAAATCTGATTATCATATCCTTCTAAGGACCCTAGTCCCCAGGTTCCATTAGAAACATAGTTGAAGTGCAAAGACGTTCTGCCATGGGGTTTGTAAATTAAACCAAACTTAACAAGATGACTGATGGCTATCTCAGCATATACCTGAAATTCCTTTCAACAAGTATACTCTCCAATACACTTTAATGCTGAGGCATTATGCTTAGCGGGAAAAAATGCCTTCCCAGCAACAAATCAAGAGTTAGTATTTGAGAGGCAACATGAACTGACATTTCTATTAGCATAAGAGTGTTTTAGAATGTCAGAGAGACCACAGTGTGACCATTAATACTGCATTAAATCCATTTATATTTCTTAGCTTGAAAAATCTTTTTCTAAAATAATATCTCAGAGTCTTCCTCAAAATTGTGCAATTCAAATAAGTAGTCATTACTTTTAATTTGATTGACAAAAATTTAAACTAATACACATTTTCAGAGACCATGCATTACTTTTTATTAAATTATGATAGCAAATGACACATTTGTATCCTATTTTAATCTGTGTGTTTACCCAACTTTAAAATCAATTAAGATGATTATAAATGACCTTGGTCTTTTCATCTGAGAAAAGCTATCTGAGCAAAATTAAAAGTATATTTTTGTTATTTGCCAGTATTTTAAAAATATGTTATTTTAGAGGAAAAGACCTAACATATATGTCAATGCTAGCCCAAATGTATATAAGTTTAAAAATAGAACTCATCTATTTATTCATCATCCTTTATTGGCAATAATCAAGACTCATCTATCCTACCTCCTAACCTAGTACTACATGATTCAGTCTTTCTTGGTCATCTTGAAACAGAATATAAAGGCAACGATTTGCAATCTCAGATGAGGTATAAAAATGACAATTCTTTGACATAGGTAAGATAGTTTGAGGCTTCTCGAATATTGAGGCTTCATGATGTTTTGCTGCATTAGAGATATCTGCTAAATCAGAGGTAAATGATACAAAGCCAGAGCAGCAGGTTGTAAATAAGGGAGATATGATGAGGAAGCCTGTCTGTGTCTGGTAGAGCTCAGTAGAAGGTTAACCCCATGCCAAACAGAGGCAATGAAACGTCTTTCTATAGGGCAAACACAAAAATAATTTTCTCTTTACTTATCAACAAAGCAAGCAAACAAACAAATAAATAAGGTGGATTTCACAGCAAAAAGAGAAGCTCTTGTAACAATACACAAGGTGGCTTGGAAGGAAGCACAGATCCGATTAATACATGGGCATCCCATCTCTGGAGAACAAGGTTTAATTCCAGCTCCTGTCACAAATGAAATGAGTTTGACGGTCTGTAGTGAGCAGTAGTGCATGACACAACAAACTGCTGCACTCCTTGGCAGAGAAAATCAAGAGTGTTCTATCTAGAACAAAGTTAATCCTATTTGATAGAAAATAACTCATAATGCAATTCCTTTAGGTAGCTGGGGAGAAAAATCCTTTACAGATAGTGAGCATTGTTGATTGCAAGATATAGGAAGCAATTGTCCTCCAACTCATTACTCTTTTTGGTCGGTTGATCAAAGAGAGTTTCAAGAACCAGAAATATAATCTTTCACATTTTTATTAGCAACAAATAATATTGGTGTGTCATTAACCCATGTGCCAACTCCAAAACAGATATCTATGCACTAGGATAAAATTGTCCAAGGGTGTGTTTTGTCACCGACATATCACCATGTGACTCACCCAAGCTTGAGGGCACAAATTATTGATTTTTAAGGCTCATGGAGTAAACCTCATATATAGTATAGTTTTGAAGTATATTTCTGGCTACCAATTTCACAATTTTAATTTCAACCAACTGCTTTGTGCTATCACTTCACAGCTATTCATCCTTTGAAAATAATACAATAATAATGTTTCTCATGGCTTTCATATACATAGACTAAGAAATTTACTAAATAAAGCATTGTTTTTGGTCTCCAACCATTCTGTTTCCAATCCCTCTTTCTAGACCACTCCAATAAGCTATGTGGTTTTTAAGGAGTCATTGCATTCCTGTGTCAGTTTCATCATTTGAGTCTAGACACTAAATCACAATGATGAAATACTGCAAAGACTTCAGGGATTAACCACATTTCCTGTTTTAACACTAGAATGTTGCGAGGACTTGTGATTTAAGGCTTGTATTAATACAAAAGTCTCTCTGGCCAGTCATTTTATACCAAAAGACATGAAACATATTTGTTTGTTCACTGAGCCATCATAGCCTTGACATATAGGTCTGCAAAAAATCAGTCTGTTAAAATGATTTTCTCTTTCCAATTGTATATATTCTTAAAATGACTCAGTATATGTCAAACTCTATTTTAAAATTTAAAAAAAAATTGGTGTACAACACTGGATGTTGATTGGGTTAATTAAATTGTATAAATAGGAAGAGTTGATGTCATTAGTGAAATATTGAATGAAAAATTTAAGTTCAATAATAAAGCAGAAAACATGTTCTCTAATGAGTGTGACAAAAAAACTACAAAAGAACACTTATTAAGCACTGCTTTGTATTCCAGGCACATGCAAGATGATATACATCCATTGTTTCACTGAATCCTCACAGCAACACCATGGGTGGATATCTCGCAGATGGGGAAATGAGTTCATACAGTTGAAATAACTTACTAATGTCACATATAAATGATAGAACTAGAAATTCTAAGTCTGACTAACCTGCAAAGCCATTATTTTCTCTACACTTACAGCATGTTATACTAGTGCAATAATTAAGGTATAGGTTAAACTGCTGTAACAGAGAGACCCCCAAAACAGTGACATACATAAGATATTTGTTTGTTTATTAATTTGTTTATTAAATAAGTTTACTTTTCTCCCCCATAATGGTCTTGTAGGTCTCTGCTGGATTTTCAGCTCTGTTCCACAGAGTCATTCATGATCACAAATTCCTCCCCTCTCTCTGGTCATCCATCCTTTAGGGTGTTCTCATCTGCAACATCAAAGCAGGGTTGCTTCCATGTTCATATTCCAACATACAGAAAGAAGCAAAAAACAAAAAAATCTAGAGAAAGTAACATGGTTTTCAAGTGGAAATGGTCCACATTCACTTACTTTCACATCCCATTGGTCCAAACTTAATTCTTTACCTCCTGGTCAAGAAAAGTGGGAAATTTAATCTCAAGCTTGGTGCCTATAAAACAAAGGGAGAATGGATTTGGAGGAAAAATTAGTAGAGTGTCACTATTAAAGATTGTACAGAGGGGTCAGGTTTATGCTGTGTGTGGTGAAGGGACACCACGAGAGAGTTAAGAACACGGTGTAAGCATAGGGTGTGCTCGGATGAAGATGTGATGAGAGGAATACATTGTGCCCCAACAATTGTGTAATGAATGGACGTTTGAGTTTTGAGGCATATTTTATCTGAATTGCTTCTTGAATGAGAGGTCAATTATTTATAATATATTATAATATGATATATTATAATACAGGCTGTGTATAAAATATAAGACATTTGGACTATAATTAAGGATATTTATTACATTCTAATCTTAATTTACTATCAAAACTTAAAAATCATTTATTACAAAAAGTAAAAGGTAATAGATAAAGCAGGTTTGGCAAAATCTTGAATGCTGTTGATTCTGGGAGTTGAGTATAAAAACATTTACTATTTATTGCTTTCTATTTTTATATGTTTGAAGGGTTCACAATACCAATGTGAATAGACTGATAAGTGGAAGCAAAAAATAGAAGTGAAAGTCAAACCTCTTTGTTTTCTAAAATGATTCTATTTAACGATTTCAGATAGTGTACGTTCACAGTAATGACCTGTTATTTAGACCACATCATAGCAACTTTAATTCCAATGCTGTTGTCCTTTTAGTGTTTTTCAGGTGGAATGTCTTCTTGTGTGTTTCTATTCTTCGCCACATAACTTGCTCCAATGCTCTAACTTAAATTTATTTCTCCATCCTCTAAAATTTTTCAGTAATGATAGACCACAATACACATCTTTGTGCTTCATCAGATATTATCAGATATGGTTACTCAGTGTCTTGTAGTCTTAGAAGCTTTATGTCAAAATATTCCTTATCATAAAATTATCAGTAGAATTTTAAAAGACAACTCTCTGTTAGACAAAATTTACATTTTTTCAGAGTTTGGATTCTTATCACTACATTTTTGTTTTTGAAAGAACTGGATTTATCACCCTTATTATTTATATGACTTTAGGTAAGTAACACAACCTCTCCGTGTTCCAGTTTCTTCATTTGTAAAATAAAAGTAATGATGCTTACTATGTAGAATGTTTTGAGTATAAAATGGGACACCTTAAGGTAAAGCATGTAGCAGAGTGATTGGCATATGTTAAGTGCTTAATAAATTTCAGTTCTCTATTCTCCTGCCTCTAAACATGATAAGGAACAGGTGTTAATTCCAACAACTTACTTTACATGTTTTTAACAACTTTATTCTTGTATATTTTAATATTATAAAATCCATCCATTTCAGGTATAAAATTTAATGATTTTTTGTTTGTTTGTTTTGCGGTACCAGGCCTCTCACTGTTGTGGCCTCTCCTGTTGCGGAGCACAGGCTCCGGACGCGCAGGCTCAGCAGCCATGGCTCACGGGCCCAGCCACTCCGTGGCATGTGGGATCTTCCTGGACCAAGGCACGAACCCGTGTCCCCTGCATCGGCAGGTGGACTTTCAACCACTGCGCCACCAGGGAAGCCCAAATTTAATGATT